>NC_006687.1:517500-560000 GCF_000091045.1 Cryptococcus deneoformans JEC21
TCGCCCGTTCCAGGCGGCATATCGATCACCAGCACGTCTAAATCTTCCTTGCTTCCATTCACATTAGGAGATGTCCAGTCAACGTCAAAAAGTAATTGCTGGACAGCCTTCATTACCATCATACCTCGCCAGACGACGGGAGAGTCGTTTTCGGGATTGGGAGCTAGCATTTTCATGAGCTGGAGGGAACTGATGTAGGTAACGAAGCGACTTTACGGAGAAGGTAGCCTATAGACATGGTTTTGACTCCATGATTTTGTAATGGCAAAAGTTTGTTTTCTTCAATGTACTCTTATCAGCCTTCCTCGTGTTGCTCTTATAGCGAGCAAATACATACCATCACTAAGTCTTGGATCGCCGGCATTCTCCAAACCCATCAATTTCGGCACTGATGGGCCAAATATGTCCAGATCGAGAAGTCCGACCTTTGGTGCGCGGTCGGATGGAGAAGTGTTGAGCAAAGAGAGAGCGAGATTGGCTTTGTAGGATAGTTGTCAATGATGAATTACACTTGACGAGGGCATTCATTGCTCTTTGGGACAAGAAGGAGGGACTCACCGGCGACAGTACTTTTGCCCACTCCACCTTTACCACTTGCGACGACGACGACTTGCTTGACGCCTCTTATTTTAGATTTCTGGGGAGGTGCTCCTCTTCTGGGGATGGTGGGTGGCGGGTTCGGATTGCGTTTCGGGATACCCTATGGACGGCGCTGTCAGTGGCTGCTGGCGAGGGCTAGGTGGACGTACGAGCGGGTTTTCATGGGAGCGCACCCGGGCAGAGACATGTAGAGTCCTCTGTGGGCGGAGGAGCGGGCGGAGAGAGGCGAAGGGGAGGAGAGGACGCTGCATTATGGTGGAGTATGGAGATGTATACAAAAGTCACTCGGGCAAAATCCACTCGGTAATAACAAAAATAATCCTCAGCCTTGTGCGTCATTCCCCAATCATCTCTCGACTGCCACTTCTTCCTCGCCATCAAACACCCCGTGCTCCCCATCAGACACCCTCTCCACGCCATCGCTCCCTGCGTGCACGCCATCCGCCCCGCCACTCATTCAACACAAAGCTACATACACGGCCACACGACCCCCTCGCCGCACGTACACCTCCGCATCGCCCTTCCGCAAATCCACGAATCCACATACCCACATCTCGCTTCGCCCGCCTTTTTCTCGTGCACACACATAACTCGGCCCCATAAAATCTCCCTCCACATCTCATGGAACGATAATACTTCGCCAGAAAAACATGGATAATACTGTTGCGCCATCTAAAGGCAAAAAGCCCGGAGGCGCCAGACCCAACCCTGGCACTCGACCTGAAAGCGGTGGGCCAGCCAGGCCAACCGGGGCGGGTGGTGTGCCAAAGCTCAGTATACCTCCGGACAACGTCCGTAAGTGCAGAATATCATCAAGTTGATGGGCAGATCAACTGACGTGAATGGGATCCAGCCGGTATGCATGTTGACCAAGCAGGCCAGGGAGGATGGCATCAGCCCGCCTCTCTTCCATCTCTTGCTCTCCGTCCGATGCGCCCTTCTCCAACCCCTTCGTCGTCGTCTCGCCCTAAACTATCTCTGACCCCGCTTACCCCGACTATTCCTGCTTCGTCAAGCTCTGCTCCTTCTTCAGCGTCCCCAGCTCCTCCCAATAGGCCAGCACTCTTGAACGCTCATTCTGCTAGAGGATATGGGGAGAGAAACACACCAAGCTTAAAACTTTCCATTCCAGGAGCCAGCTCCGTCGGACCGGGCTTCTCCACCGAGCACGACTACCCTCTTGAACTGCCGGACGATACCGACGCATTATCCTCTGAACTGAAGACGCCGACGCCTGGACGTCCTGCTGGAGGAGGCTTGAATCTAAGTCTGTCTTCCCTTTCACTTACATCTTCCGAAGATGCGAACCCCACACTACAAGCTCGCGGAAGGGACTATGATGAAGGAGAATCATCGTATGGTTACGGGTGTGTGGGTAACGGTCTGATTGGACCTGGAGGTGATGCGATCAGTGCCATGACGGAGGATATTAGACAAGCATTATCTCGAAACCGGTTTGAAACTGGGTCCGATAGAGGAGGAGCGAGGAGCCGAGCAGGCAGCTTGATGAGCGATAGTAGCCGGGCTACCGCAGGACGTGATCGGTCAGATTCGGCATCACTGTATAACGCAGCTTCAAGGCGTGAATCACCGTCTGCTAGCCTATCTGGAGGATCTGCAAGACAAAGTCTGGATCTACCGCGAGCAGCAGAAGAGGTGAACGAGCAAAAGGAATCACCAGTATTTGATCCTGAAGGACTGGTAATGATGAGAAGGCTCGGTGAAGGGACTGGTGGCTCAGTGGATATGGTACAGGACCGAGCCACAGGTCGCATTATGGCCAAGAAGGTAAGGACAACCATTGGATTCTGTCATGACTACCATTAACCACTGACTGCAGGTTATCACTCGAACCTCGAACCCAATGGTGCACAAGCAGCTCCTTCGTGAACTAGAGATTCTTAACTCTTGCGCTTCGCCGTTTATTGTGGAACATTATGGATCTTTCTTGGCGGATCATGATTCATCAATAGGAATTCTCATGGAGTACTGCGAAGCCGGCAGTCTGGATAGTCTTCTGGGTAAGATGAAGAAGAAGAGTATGAGGTGTTCCGAACATGTCCTGGGTAGAGTTGCGTCTTCGGTGTTGAAAGGTCTTGACTATCTCCACCAACGGCGGATCGTTCACCGAGACATCAAACCCTCCAATATCCTTATCACTCGACAGGGGGCCGTCAAGCTTTGTGATTTTGGAGTCAGTGGAGAGCTGGTAGAGTCTTTGGCGGGGACTTTTACTGGGACAAGCTTTTACATGGCCGTAAGTAACCCCTTTGGTACATCAAACCGAATAGCTGATGTCGTAATTAGCCTGAAAGAATACAAAACAAGCCTTACTCGATCAAGGCGGACGTTTGGTCTCTCGGCATGACCTTGCACGAGATCGCCCACCTCCGATTCCCATTTCCTCCCGAGGGCGAAAATCAATCAGTAGCACCTATAGAGTTATTGTCATACATTGTGACGGCACCCGTACCGGTAATGATCGATGATCTAAGTGTGGGGAGGGTGTGGAGCGAGCCTATCAAAGATTTCATGGGACAATGGCAAGTTCATCTTCATTGAGGGAGCAAGATACGATGCTAAAAGAAATATATCCAGCTTGATAAGATCGGGAACAGATAGGCCCTACCCTTGGCAACTACTGCAGCATCCCTTCATTGTCGCCAGTGAAGCTAAAAAGGTGAACATGGCCAAATGGGTAGCAGCCCTTTGCAACTGGCCTCTATCATAGAAAAAAAAAAGGGGGGGCGCCATATGCCCATCCAAAATTGTCCCCGCGCCCTTGATGGGTGTTTGTTTTTATTGGCCTCCAGCAGATACGTACGATTGCTAGCTTAATACCTGCCTCACGCGGATCTCGCATTGACAGTTTTCTGTGCTTCGCATACACGCATACACCAGTCTCTTACGATACAAGTAATATGCCCAGAGTCATGTCGCAACGAATGTTCATAAATCCTATTTATATCTGTGCTTGTATATATCATTAAAGTCGTCTCAAATGCATAGCATATGTTCTGTCCTTGTTTGGAAAACGTTGCAGTTTTGTGGGTCAACATACAGCACTGGCGCTGGAAGAAATGATTGATCTTCAAAGAAATGTACCTATATGCACTACGCTGCAATGCTCTTCTTCTTCTTGTTCTTCTTCTTCCCCGCTTTCTCATTCTCCTTTATATTCCCCCCAGCGCTGACTTCTTTGTACATATCTTCCCCGACAGAGTGTGTCCAAGAAGCGAAACCACCGACGATGAAGCCAAGAATGGAAGCAAACGCCACAGTCAATGGGTAGCTTTGCCAAGGACGGTCCCAATCAAGTGCGATGGGAATGGCGCCGATCCATGCACCAACAAAGGTGCCGATAACAGGGTAAACGAGCGCGCGCTCTATGGGATTCTCGGGCCTGGGAAGAACAGAAGACGATGAGGGCAAATGCGGGGTTATCTGGAGAAGAATGTGCTTACTGGAACTGGCAGAAGAGACGAGTCATGCGGAACCGGGCATAGATTCCTTGATCGTACATTGATGGGATACCCAACGTGTACACCGGCGTCCACACTGTGAGTATAGACAAATGTAAAGCCAAAAGAAGAGAGTGAGAGAAATAGCTGAAGCGAGTCAGCAACGACCCCGCAAAGGTCCTTGACACAGAGGAGACTTACCTGTTAAGAGGCGCTCCCATGAGGAAAAGAAACAGATAATAGACCAAAGCCATGCCTGCAGTGGCCATCCCGGCTTCTTTGAACCTCGCAAACATCTTTGTGGTCCTCCTTGTCCTTTCCTCCATATCGCTTTCACCGACGATCTCTTCTTTCTTGGCGACGGACTTACCCTCCCACCAGCCCTTCATCTTTCCTCCCCACCAGAACATTATCATTCCCACCCCGATAACATCCCAGGCCATGGTGATGAGTGGCCTTGAGGTTATGGGTGTGAGGAATGGGTGTTCTGGTCTGTCTGCTGAGGATGATTGGGCGAGGGGAGCGGAGAGGAAGTAGGATGTGGAGTGTGGGAGAGATGTGAATGCCGCGATGAGGAGGATGGCGAGGTATATAAGGAGGGTGAAGTATTCTGGGAGGGGGAGGGCGGGGGCCATGGCGGAGAGCGGAGATTGCGGAAATGAGATGAAATGAAAGTCGTCGATAAATGTCGGTCAATTCTTGTATAAATATAAACGTCTACGTTAATTTAAGGAACAGAGCGAGGAACGGGAACGGGAAGCGGTGATGTCCGGTCTTGTTTGTCATGACGCGAATCCGCCAGTGATGCGCCTTCCATTCATGTTATATTTATCCAGACATTACAGTCCATAGCAGCGACATTGTTCCAGAGAGGATATCCTGACACTTACAGAGGTCTCTCAACTGCTAGTCACAATGAAAGACCCGGGTCTCATATCCTCATTCCTCCAGACCACTGCCGGCGAATGGTTCATGATCCTCTCCCTCGTCTTTGGTGGCTGCTGCTCGTAAGTATATTTTTCGAAGCGCCTCGACTGTCTGCACCAACTCATCCTCACAATAGCAACGTATGGGCATTGGAGGGAGTCCTCAAGGACCATCCCAAATCTGGTAAATTGCCCGTTCGACCTCGTGGGGATCCGGCAAGTACTAAGACGCTGCAGGCACATTCCTTACATTCTCCCAATTTGTCTTTGTCGCTCTACAGAACCTTTCATCGCAAGTCGAGCTGGCCCGAAGCAGATCAGGAATACTTTATCCCAAGCTCAAGACACGGAATGTACCTCTGAAACGCTGGATAATACAGGTGATCTTATTCTTTGCCGTCAGCTTGAGTAAGTGTGCCTCTGTGTGTGTGTGTGTGTTGCTGTTTGCCAGCTCATTTCGTGCAGTGAACAATTACGCGTTCGGCTTAAAGGTAGGCAGTGGTATAAGTAGGTATCTCGCAATGATTACTAAAACGCTCCATAGATTCCTGTAACCATTCACATTATTTTTCGGAGTGGTGGTCAGTACAATGTTCGTGATAGGTGTAGCCCAACTGACTACCATTCATAGGTCTTTGCGTATCGATGGTCGTTGGGAGGGTGATTGGGAAGCGGAGATATTCAATAGCCCAGATGGTGAGAAACAAACGCATCATGGCCAGCATTTAACTTCCTTTTGTTCTATCTATAGCTTGCTGGGTTGCTCATCACCATCGGCATCGTCATCGCTACCCTTTCCGCCCCCCATCGACAACCGTCCCGATCAAGTGGCACAGTATCGGCAAGTACGACTGAATCAGTCGTCCGACCAACTTCTTGGATGGCCCATGAGCGGGACTACCTGGCAGGTATAGCTATCCTTGCCGCTGCTCTTTTTCTATCTGCACTCCTGGGGCTGTATCAGGAGCATACTTATCGTATGTATGGGAAGCAGTGGAAAGAAGCATTATTCTATGGCGTGAGTTTTCGTAAATATGGATTTTACATCTCACATCGCTAATCGAATCCCTACAGCACTTTCTCTCACTCCCTCTCTTTACACCCTTCTATTCCGACCTTATCCAAACATACAACGCCTATACTTCCTCTCCATCTCTCACTTTACTATCCATTCCTCGACCTTCAGCTTCCCTTTTCCCTGCCCTCTTCACTGAAAATCCAACCTCTTTTTCGTCCGCCAAATACTTTGACTGGCACGAGCTTCTCATTCCTTCCGCCATGTTTGCTCTCGCTCTCAACCTCATCACTCAAGGTCTCTGTGTCAGGGGCGTGAACAGGTTGACGACGAGGGTGAATTCGGTGACGGTGAACTTGGTGTTGACGGTGAGAAAGGCAGTCAGTCTGGCTATCAGTGTTTGGTATTATGGGAGCGGACTGACATGGAGCTTGGTCGTCGGTGGTGCGATGGTGTTATGCAAGTGTTTTCTTTATTGCTCAAAGGCGAAACATGCTTATTTCTCACTCAGTGGGCACCATCCTCTACTCCCTCGCCCCCGGTCCCAAAGGTCTAGGACCATCCGCTTCAGATAAAGATAAGACACCAACGATCAAAACCTCTTCACGACCTCGGCCTATCATTGTTGAGCAGAAAGAAGGCGACGGAGGGAATGGATCAAACCAGCAGTCCGATCCTTTGGTATCAGCCGGTCTGAGGTATCGCCAAAGCCCTATGGAAGGGTCTGTCATGGAGAAAAGTGCAACGAAAAGCCGATGATTATTGTTTGTAGACATGTATAGAGTCATGATGAATCTTCCATCGCTCGTTCGTTTGTAAATGCCAAGTCCATGTGTCCAGTGAAAGGTAGCCAAGTCCATGTATCCAGTGAAAGGTAACAATGCATCCGAAAAGAAAAAAAGAAAGATGGTCTAGTGCTTGGCCGCTGTCTGCTTTCCTCTTGGTCGCTCGGTAACAACACTGCAATACGAAACAAATTAGCATCCCGATTCACGGTTGTCAGGTCCAAACATGAATACACGTACGCCTTGTTCCCGTCCTTGTCCTTGGGCCTCCTCGTTCTGACGTGCTGCAATGTACCGTAGATACTCCTGGGGTGCTTGTTACCCTTGCTCTTACCTCGACCACCACCGTGGGCGTGGTCGACAGAGTTCATGGCCGCACCACGGACGTGGGGTCGACGACCGAGCCAGCGGTTTCGACCGGCCTTACCGAGTTGTCGGAACTGGTGCTCTTTGCTGCAGTAAAAAGAAAAGAAGAAAAAAAAGGAGCTGTCAGTTGGGTCCTTTAAAAAAGGGAGACGCATGGACGTACTTGCTAACCACACCGATGGTGGCGACACATCCAGGATCCAACTTTCTCACTTCACCGCTTTGCAGCTTGACCAACACGAAACCCTTCTTGGGCACCCGATTACCCTCCTCATCGAAACCACCGCCCATTGTGAGAACATCGGAGCCACCGATAGATCGACCGTCGCTGCCTTGGTGAGAGACGACCTGGCCAAAAGTGCCTGCTGATCGACAGAGCTGCATCCTGCCATCAACGGTAAGCGAGATGTTGTGCACTTGCATACCAGGAGGGATGAGATAGAGAGGGAGGACGTTTCCGGGTTTGAGAGTGACGGTACGGAGCATACCGAGCGCACGGCGCATTTCTGGGGTGTCGGTCGCTCGAGATTTACGAGGGGGAGAGACGGCGTCGGTTTCGCCGCTGGGAAGCGTAGAGCCGTACATCGAGGAAGTCATGTCACACTGTTGGATCAGCTTTTCCGGTATGCCGCTTCGGTAGGAAACTACGACATCGCCAGCTCTCAGTCCTAAAGGAGCAATGATGTAGCTCCAGCCGCCCTTGACGGCTTCGTTGTCGTGACCGCCTTCGGCCAAGCTCTCCTCTGCCTGCTCAGCGCTCAGGGTAGACGTCGAACCCTGCTTCCTGATGAGGGCGATGTGGGCAGATCGCCCAGGGTCATACTCGATGCGGATGACTCTGTGCTCGCCGGACGCGCGACGATGGAAATCGACGATACGGATCCGGCGCTTGTGCCCACCACCGCGGTGACGGGTGACGATCTGGCCGGTGTCGTTGCCCCGGCCGCCTTTGCGACGGAGCGGCACGGTGAGCTCCTTGACGGGGCCGCCTTTGTGGAGGTGGGGGTGGAAGGGGTAGACGACGTGGCGCAGGGACTGTGGTCACGGGTTCAGCACGGGCGGGGGAGGGGGGAGGGGGGCTTACAGGGATGAAGGGGAAGCCTGGGCCGGTGTATCTCTTCAGGATTGCGCCCTCGTCCTTTTTCGTGGGGGGGGGACCGCCGAACATCATTTGTTGTTTTTCGTCTGCACCGGGTGCGCCGGTCGAGTAGCGGGCGGCGAGGGCGCTCGGGATGCGCGCGCGGACTGTGCGGCGGAGGGCCCGGGCGGCGGAGAGGGCGGGGCGGTGCAGGGCGGGCATCGGGGGGGTGGGGGAGGGGATGGGCAGAGGCAAGACACTGGAAACACTTGCACCCAGACTTTCGACTTTCCACCCGAAAACTCGCGTGCAGACCATGTGGCAGGCGGCCGTCACCGCATCCCTGTTATTTATTCTGCGAATCATCCTTTGCTTATTAGTCTGTCGTCGTTCTTGAGTTCAGTGCCAAACAAGGACTTCCGGTAGGACCGCGGCCTTGTCCTGTTATTCCCCAAGACGGAGGCATGCTGGCAGCTCGAAGCCCCAAGGCCAGCATAAATCACGGCGCAATCAAAACACAGGCAAACTCGACAGTGCAGCACAGTCGCAACAGCCAGCCACGTTCGACCATTCACAAGCACGTTCATGCCGCCCTTTGTCAGCCGCAATGCACCCTGCTGCTATGCCTGCCGCTAGTTTGCCCGGCACATTTGCTAGCCGCCAGTGGAGGTCCGCATCCGGTGGGTCTGAGCTAGCAGTACTAATCCTTCACCCGTTCATCGAGCCACGTCCCATACTTATAGGCTGGCGAGTCAGAATGCATGTCTGTCCCTGATCCTATTCTTTTCTTGTATTGAGGCAATTTTCAGACGCATAGGCCATTCTAATCTTCTAGACTGGCATCATGGCTATCGTCCTCGCCACGGCTCATTCCGGGTCTATCGCCTTACCGCACATACTTCTCATTCTTTCGGCCGGCGCGATGATCCTCTATCTACAGTGAGTCCCTTGCTACATTCCGAACAGTAGATCAACTAACATGGTTACCAGACCACTCAAATCTCTGCTCACCACCTTGGTCCCTCTTTCCCGATCTTCCTTGGGCTATGCTCTCGTCTTCCTCTCTTCTATAGCCCTTACCCTTGGCCTGTGGCCAGCCCTGCACATTCCGCTCAGGTTCATGTACAATTGCTTCTTCAAGCCCTTTTTACACCGTGGTAGTCGAGACCAGAAAGACCACCTCGAGGCGTTTTACGCCGGGCAAGCCGATTTATATGACACGACACGCTCCCAGCTCCTCAAGGGTAGAGAGACCATGCTTCAGCTGTTGGCTGCCCATCTCAAAGCTCAGCCTATGGTGAGGCTTCCCGTTAGTGCACCCTCCAAACCGAGGATATGGGTGGATTTGGGAGGCGGTACCGGTTGGAACATTGAAAAGATGTACGTCTTTTGCGTCTTGTACAAGTCAAAAACGTTTTGAAAACTGTGACTAAAACCTGAAACCTTGCCATAGGGATGAGTATCTTCCATTGACCTACTTTGATGCGATATACATCATCGACCTATGTGAACCCCTCTTGGAAGTGGCCAGGGCCAGAATCAAGGCAAGGGGGTGGAAGAATGTCCACGTCTTGTGCCAAGATGCTAGTAGGTTTGTTTTGCCAGAGTGGGAGAGCGGGGCAGTGGATCCGAGGGGAAGTCTGACGGCGATCACCATGAGCTATTCGCTCTCCATGGCAAGTTTTCAGACATTTCGACCTTTTCTTCCCGATGAACTGATTGTTTCCTACACAGATACCTCCCTTTTACCAAGTCTTGGATAGATGTGATCAAGTTCTTGATACTCAAAGGGGATTGATGGCCGTTGTCGACTTTTACACTTCGCGAGAAGTAGGTAACAAGGAACGCGTAAGCCCTCTCCCTTTTTTTTTGACTATCACTATCAGATGGTCAGCTAATAACTTTCTTTATACATAGGCAATCGGTACAGCGAGCAAACGTGTATCTTGGTTCTCAAAATGGTTCTGGGAGTGCTGGTTCGACCTCGATGGCGTTCATCTTCACGGGTCTCGACGAGAGTACCTGGAATACAAAATGGGCACCATCAAGACGTACAATGCGCGGAACAACTTTTTGAACACTTGGTTCATACAAATCCCCTAGTATGTCCCCTATAAACCTTTTTGGCTTGAGGGGAAAAATTGGATAGATTGACATATTAAATCAGCTATGTCTTCTTGGGTTGCTCACGACAACGAGATGCTTCTGCGTCCGCCAAATCGTTTACTTTGGAAGCCGGTAATCGTCTCGGCCAAAGCGACCTCGGCCTCCTCACCCCTACCTCGCCTTTTACCAACTCTCCATCTGTATTTGGCTCTCCTTCACCCATGCTGGAAATGCCAGAATTAGTTCTAGGACCGAGTGCGGCACAGGCGACTCAAACAATTTTTGAAGTCGGTGCTCCTCTAAGCCCGTTTCACTACCATCTGAGAAAGGTCGGTATTTTTTTTTTGGTTCTGTTGGATGGAGAAAACTGATGGAGACACAGGCATGGAGGATACCTTACCTTGAAGAAAAAATCCACGAGCAATTCAGGACTCACATTTACGGATGGGTCAGTCGAGCGCCGGGGGGGGGGTTCTTGATCCCAAATACCACACCACCCGAAACTAACTTTTTTGCATGTGTTGACTCAAATAGACTTGGGAAGATCCGGCGGTGGACGTCAAGAAATTGAACATCAACAAAGATGACCACATCCTTGCCATCACCTCTGCAGGTGACAATGTGCTCCATTACGCCTTGACGGCCAAACCTGCGAGGATCCACGCCGTCGGTCAGTATTATTCATTAAATTCTCATCAATCCTTTACATCATCCAAAACCCTGACCAAGATGAATTCTTTACGATGATAGATATGAACCCGTGTCAAGGTCACATTTTAGAGCTCAAACTTGCAGCTATCCAGGCATTGGAATACAATGATTTCTGGCTCATTTTTGGTGAAGGCCGCCACCCAGAGTTTGACAAGCTTTTGACTACCAAGCTATCTCCCTTCTTGTCTTCGTAAGTCCCCCCCGTCCTAAAATAAAAAGCTACATCTTTCTCTAACATGGTTGGGGGGTTTACAAAGACACGCCTACGCTTATTGGAAAACCCATACGTCTCAGTTCTCACGCAATTTCTACTTTCGAGGCTACAGCGGCTGGGCTCTCCGTCTCGCCCAGATTGCATTCTTTATCGCTGGTGTTAGAGGGGATGTCAAGCGCTTGTGTCAGGCGACTTCGACGGCTGAACAGGAAAGGATTTGGCAAAAGAAGATTAGACCCGTTTTCTTGAACAAGGTGATGGTCAAACTGTTTCTTGGTAATCCGTAAGTGTGGTTTGGCTTCAATTCTTACCCATTCATGAGTATGATTTGAGACTTAACACAGAGCCTTAGACTCTTCAATTGGCATGCTTTGGGTGTTCCACAAAATCAGATGAATTGCTTCTTACAGGATGGGAGCGTGGAAGATTACGTCAAGGCGACTTTGGACCCCATCCCCACGCTTTCTACTCTCAAGGTACGTGGGACTTTTAACGTATACTTTTGAGTTATCTGACATATTTTACACCATAGGATGACAACTATTTCTTCCTCCTTTGCTTGAATGGGAGGTACACTAGAACATCATGTCCCGCTTTTCTCAAACCTGAAGGGTTTAAAGCTCTCAAGAACAGCAAAAGTACAGATGCGTTCAAGCTGCACACGGATACTATTCTCAAGTGAGTTTTATCGCCGTTATAGATTCGCCAGCGTTGCATGTATTGACAGATAATGCCAGCGTTTTGAGGGGTCTTCCCGATGAGTCGCTCACCAAAATCATCGTCATGGATTCAATGGACTGTGAGTTTAGCTGTTTGACACCCTACCACCTTTACCGCCCGGTTCAATAACACGCCGTTTTCATAGGGTTCGACCCTATTCCACCTGGCACCCCACTTCCCCAAGGAAATTCAACAGCGCTAGATACGCTTCAAGCGACTCCAGAGAAAGCACTCGAACACCTCCGTGCTGAATTGGACTATGAAATACTCGAAATGAAAAGAGTGTTAAAGGTTGGGGGTATAGCGGTTTGGCGAAGTGCGGCCAAGAGGCCCTGGTACAGACAGAGATTTGAAGCTGCTGGTCTCAAGGGTGAGTGATATATATGTCGTGTCCAGCCTCAAGAGCTGTCTGTTTGCTAAAAGCAACTAGTTCAACCGATAGATATTCGCGAGAATCAAGAGGCCATAGACCGCGTTAACATGTACGCCAGCTGTGAGTCTTGCTTGTTTCAGGTCCATCTCTACTAGGTATCCGCTGATAGGACGTAGTCTGGAAAGCGGTAAAGGTAATGGAGTAAGAAATAAAGTGTTGGGCATCGTTTGCACGCGGTTCATTTGCAATCGTTACAAGTCGTGACATTAGATACCAAAACAGTTAATAAATTCCAGATTCTATCTATATACCACACAAAATCAGATATGCTATTTTGCTCAGCCGTCTGTACCGTAGTACCAAAAAAACATGGCAATCACACATGATAGAGCACTTCCCGTCAACCACATTACCGATATTCCCCTCCGCCTTCGTTGACGACCGACTGCGGGATCCTCTGAAGCATCAATCGAATTTGGACTGTCACGTCCGGTTACCTGTTTCAAAGCCGTCCACGGCAAGCTTAAGACCGAGAAGATGAGGGTGGCGATAAACCATATCGGGTGGAAAAACATTTTGATTATCTTGCACGGGACCTTGATCCACTGGAAAACGTACCAGGCCACGCGTATGGTGAAGCCTAAGCCTTTCGTAATACTGTCCACCAGTCGGTCACGTTGCTCAGCAAAGTGAACAATATCCAAGAATGAATTTTCCTGACTCCGGAACCTTTCAAGCTGTGTCTTGGCGTTTCCAACCTGTACTAAATGTTAGCATTAATACCCTTGCTGGATTCCCGATACCTACTCTTTCGAGGACATCCGCCACCCAATGTCTAACCTCTTCCTTTTGCCTGATCATCGCTTCAATTTGTCCAATCATCTTCTCCATCTCCTTGGCCATATCCTCCTTCTCCTTGCCCACTTCCTCTTCCCGCTTTTTACCAAACGCGATCATAAGCTCGGCGTGCCTGACTGGATCCACTCTGGTCAGGCCATCAGGTGCAAGGTATGTTCGACGGGGGTGGTGGCGGGCTTGCAAGGGGTCTATATGGTGCAAGGCAATCGAATTCTGCAAGGAGAGCGTGCGCTTAGGCATCGGACCAGATCCAGAGCGGGAGCTAGTTTGAAAACGATTTCGACGAGCCACAGGACCTGATTGCGACCGACCGCCGTCAGAGTTGCTATCCCCGCTACCGAAAGAACGAAGGGGAGGAACAGTATCCCGAAGCTCGTCAGATTCTACAGAGCGGCGCCTGTTGTACTTTGTATAGAGCGGTTCGACCATTGACCAATCCGTTTCCAGGTCCATGCTGATTTTCGCTTCATCGCGAGCAAAATCAATCTGGGCAAGGTATTGGCGCATAGATTCGTCAATGATGTGAATGTTGGAGTTGACAATCGCCAGACGGTCTTTTGCGGTGGCCAGATGTCTTTCAAAAGGGGTTAATTTTTTTAGCTTGTGTATCGAGTTAAATACTGGAGACTCACTGTGCCCGTTCCTGATAAATATCCTTCTCCAGATCCAGAATCTTTGTCAGAGCGGCCTCCTCTGCCTTTGTGACCTTTGCCTTTTCTTCCTCTGCCTGTAACTGGTTGTTCTTAAACTGCTGTTCCCTCGCGTAGATTCTTTCTGCCTCCTTCAACTCCTCATTTCTACACTCGACCAAATCCCCAGTACAATCCTTGCCTTGCCGTTTCTTGTGGTCATCAAGCCCAATCTTACGAGTACCTTTGATGAACAACTTGAGCCGACCACCTTCCTCATCAGTCACGGATTCGTGTCCAGTAAGGCCGTGCCGCTTGAAGAATGATGGCTCCTTTAGGCGATTAACGTTGTTACGAGCATGACCCAAGCTGCTGCTCCTGTTTGTCACAGATCCCATTGAATCTCTGCTCACGAGTCCAGCGCGCTGTGGAGACGGGGATAATCCTGACAAGGCGACACCAGGGTGGTCGGAAGAAGGGGCAAAGTCGTTGGTCTGGCCGCTCTCACGATCACCATATGGATGAAAGTGGGGCATGGTACGCTGTTTTTTGGTAACGCTGCTGAGCTTTTCAAAAGGCTGCTTGAGGGCATGGCTGAGAGATGAATGACCGACGGCACTGAGGCTTTGATGACTTCGATGGGATACCTGTTCCGAAAATAAATCAGTAAAAACATGCCTGCAAAATAAATAAATCAATAAAATCGAAAACGAAGGGAATTGAATTTACCCGATGGTCCCGTCTTCCCGAGATTGATTTGTCTCCACCAGTGTCAAACGACGTCGACCTCGACAAGTTGGCTTCACGCATACCTTGATCCATGTCGGCCAGGGATACATTGGAAGCGGTATTATTCGCGGTCCTCAACGAAAATTCATGGAGGTGGCCCTTTTTGCTGCTACCAGCTGCTGAGCTGTTATCATCCCGGTGACGATCAATGTCCTTTGACTGGCTTTGAGGGGTTAAAGCTCTCTGGCCATAGGTTCGATTGAGACTGTGCTCGACGCGATTCGCAACAGTTTGAGGGGACGCGGATGCCTCTTCTTCATTCAGCTCGTCATTACAGGCGCGTACCTGTCTAGGGGGCACAAAGTAGTTGACCACACCGCCAGAGTCTCGAAAGGCTTGTATATCATCGACAGTATATCTCCAGCCACGATGGGGAATGACGAGGTCTGGGACCCGTTTTTGAGGCGATACGTCGTTCGATCGTCGATTGGAAGAGACGGAATGGGTGCGACCGCTCCCGACAGATCTCTGCGAACCACTGAGGTCGACTCGCGATGAGGAGCCAATGCTCCTAGCGTTGGGCTGTTCGTGAGCGTGATCGGCATCACCTTGATGATGAGAGGCGGCGTAGTATTGCGCTCGAAGAGCATTTTGCTTGTCCGTCTCTGTCAACCAGCGAAGCATCTTGGGGAAATTGAGACGCGGAGGGTTTTCGATACAATCATAGACGTGCTGGTAGTATGCACGAAGATGGGCACCTGTCCGATAGGCTAGACGTTCGGCATTTGGATGAGCTGCGACTTGGGTGAGAGCTCGATACCTTCGATCTACCAGGAAAAAAAAAGAAGAAGAAAAGAAGAAAAGAAGAAAAAGGAAAAAAGCGTAAGCCACGATAAAGGTGCAGAAAAAAACGACGACAAAAGTGCCCCACTCACCTTGCATGATTTCTTCTTGTCGTCTTTCCCATTCTATTCTTCGCATCTCCTCTTCTCTCTCGCGTGCTTCCCGGTCTTTGGCATGTTCTTCCGAATACCTATCTGTTCTCCAGAGGTGCTCTTTTTCTTTAAGTCTTGGGCTGCGATCATTCGAGTCGTTGCTACCCCGCCGGCCAAAGTGAAACAGGCTACTCAAGGCGCCCTTCCGATTATTACCCCCCTTCTTCTTCTTATTATTATTATTCTCGTGCAAAAAACTCTGCTGCTGCACCGGTTGGGCAGTCTCCAAGGTACCTGAAGCTGCCTGTGTGCTCCGGTCATCAGAATCTTCCTCATCCGCTTGCGGCACGACCGGTAAATGATGTGTAAAAGGGACATGGCCGCCAGGTAATTCGGCAGACATGCTGGCCCTGGAAACCGACCTCTGCCTCTGCCTTTGGACACCAAGACCATGGCCGTCAGGGACTTCAAATGTCGATCGGAAATGTGGTGACCAGGTAGTCGGCGTAGCCGGGGAAATACTGCTGACCGCAGAGACAGATCTCTCGCGACCGTGGGAATTAGGGGAATCGTTGGTTAAAGGAGGAGGCGCAGAGACAAGGTAGGGGGAGACATGGGATGGAGGGTCAACTGTTGAGGTTGTACCATGGTTGTATGGATCGGTAGCACAGCTGGAGAAGGGTACTCGCGGGGATATGGCCTTGTTATCATTCATCAGGCGTATTGCCGATGCAAGGTCAGAGTCACTGAGAAGACTGTGTATTTGATCTTTTGTGGAAACAGAACGGGGTCAGATGTACACAGCAGGGTATTCATAAAATGACTCACCGGTATTCAAAGATGCATCCTTGATATTGGGACCGGATCCAGTCAAACCCAGACTTTCAGTAAGGGTGTCTGCTGTGCTCGGCTGTTGCTCTCGATCCCTGTCACTCTCTTCGACATTTCTCTCTGCAGTCGTGTCTCGTCCTTTTCCCTTGTCCTTCCATCTACCTTCGGGACTGCTTGTCCTCTCACCGCCGTGTTTGAGCCGGTCTACAGGTTTGGAATTAGCGGACGACATGGAGCTTTGGCGATTTGGTCGAGCGGCAGGATCATGCTGCGAGCGAGACGACGCTGTACGGCCGCGGGCGGCCAAACCGTTCTGAGCAGCATGACCTCCGTCCGAGCGCGCAGAGAGGTGTGATCTCAACGAAGGTGACCTCCTTGAGGTTCGAGACGGAGGACGGTCAGCAGTGTCTTTCGACGTCTTTCGCTTGGGTCGCTTGTCCAGCCGCCCCTCTCGCGCAGTGCCGGACGTCCTGGACACTTGGCCCGTCGCAGACGACGGCAGCACCACGCCCTGGGATCTCTTGGAAGGTGGTTCAGGCCGCCAGGTAGAGTCGCTGTGGGAGACGTCCCTGCTTGACGGTCTATGTGGCGTGGTCATGCCGGTCCCGCTGCTGCTTGTGCGGGCCCCGTCTGGCAAGGACTCCTCCTCGCTGGAGGTCTCGAAGCCGCCGACGAGCGCTGACGGTCTCTTGCCGTGGGCGAGCATGGACTCTCCTGTGCGTGGCAGTGTCTCGGACCACACTCTCCTGTCCTGGGAATGTGCGTGGGGGAGGGACGGGCGGCGGCGCCTGCCGGGCAACGGGTCGGAGGAGTCTGTGGTGCCCGAGTTGAAGGAGGCGAGGGCGGGGGAGGAGGGGGGGGACGGAAGGATGGAGGTGTGGAGGGAGGACGGGTGGAGGGGGCGGTGCGGGAGGGGGGGCTGCGGCTGGAACCTGACGGTGGATTTGGCTAGCTCTGCCATGGGGGGCGATCTCGGCGCGGGCGCGGGCGGCGTCGCTGGTGCTGCATGTGGGTCGCGGTGTATCCTGTCTGCGCTGGGGGCCGGGGCGGGTATGGCGGTGGCGGCGGTGGGCAGGGCGGCGGTGGGAGCGTGGCAGAGAACGGTTGCAGTGCAAGGTATGACGAACAGTGTCTTGTTATTCGCGCAACAAACCACGCTGGAACATGGATCTCGTCATAACCCTCGCCTCAGGGCAGTCAGTCACTATAAATTACAACCTTACTCCGTCCGCAGCACAAACCTTGCACATCGACCTCCAGAGCGTCAAAACCCAATGCATGCGATCCCAGATCGCCCGTCCATACGCATCTCGGACCTCTCCCCGAGATCCATGCTCATCCATCGCGCCCAGGCGGATATTACAGCAGCAAATAAACGCGAAACAGGAGGCGACCACTATAACAAAAAAAGCAGTCAGAGTAGATAAAAAGTATAGGTGTATGGATGGTAAATAAACACGGATGACCTCGGTAAGAGGGTACAGAAAAAAAGAACTGACGTAAATTATACCTATAGTCAAGTCGTCGTAGACAGATATACAACACTGGGAACAAGCTTAAGTCGTATGGGTCGTTGTCATTCGTCGCAATAATCCCTCCGTGGCCTGCACAGGGAGATATCGGGGAACTGGAACCTGGAACCTAGAACCACCATGCTCACCCACGGACTGTAGCCATCACAGAGGGCGCCTCCTCACTCCATTCCCAGAACATGACACCTGCGTTCCACCCCCGTTCCTTGGCCTCACTGACACACTGATGAAGATCAGAAGCACTCATATAACTTTTTATCCACATCATCAGCGTTGAAGACGTGAAGAAAAGAAAAGACGTACCCATTGGACGCGGAGCCAGGCTCAAGGGGCTTGCCAATCACAATCTTATCGAGAGGCACGCCGGCGTGAGAGTTGATTTCGAACACAGAAGTTGACGGCCATTCGCTCCCAGAATCAGTGATAAGAGTCTCACAGGACACATACTGGTCCGGGCCCTGGTTATAGAATTGCACACTGTAAAAATCAATCGAGTCTCCAACCTGCTGGTGTATAGAGACATAAGAACCATCAGAGTAGTCATTCGCTGAAGTGAACCAGGGGGCAACGGGCGCATGCGAGATGATGTATGGCGACGGAAGGAGATTTCGGAGCTCCATCTGGAGCTCGACGATCCAAGAGACCGCTTGAGCACTGTTCATAGCCGACATGTCTACATCCCATACCCCATGTCAGCGCGCGGTCTCAAGACCTTTTTTTTTCTACCACGACCTACCCTCGTAGTCGATATCAACGCCGTCCAGATTATACTCCATGACGAAACTGGCGAGCTTTTGAGCCACTTGCTTGGCATCCGCACCGCTTGTCGTCGGCTGGTCGGTAGACCCAAAGGCAGCAATCATAATCGCGATACCGGCATCATGATACTCTTCAATAATCTGTCTTCGGTAACCTTCGTCCCAGCTCGACCATGCTTGGACATCGTCAACGGCTCCACCATTGGATTCCCAGAAAGCTAAAATGAAGCGGTTGAAAGAGCTGAGCTCAGAGACGTCGGGCATAGCGCTAAGCCACCTGTCTGCATAGATGACATAGTGAGGGGCTGACCATCCGCCAAGGTTGGTAGGTGCTGAATGGGACGATGACGCGGCAGTAGTAGTAGAACTGGCAGTGGCCGCAGGGTAGGAAACGGAGGCATTGGTGGTAGGCGCTTAGGGTTATCGTAAGTGCAGTTCGGTACGTAACGTTTCACACTCACCAGATCCATCTGAAGCAGAAGAGGTTCCCCACGAGCCCCATTGCTTGGTTCGACTTTTGTGGTCGCTGCCGGCAGTCTCTCTCCAGTCGTCGCTACTTGACGCAGACTCGCTCTTATGCCCGGCCAAGAGCCCGTCGCCAATCTGGGAAGTCAGAGTTCCTTGCGCATCAGACGTTGAAAAAGTGGCGGAAGACGTGATGGTGGCGGGGTTAAAGGTACCAGATGCGGTAGAAGAAGCGTCTTCGTCCTCACAAACCTCGTCATCGTCGTCATCATCATCATCACAGGCTTGATCATTTTTGTCGGAAGCAGTTGTAGAGGTCGTAGCAGTGGCGTAATACGAAGAAGCCGTTCCAGTCGGCTCACCATCATCAAGACCTTGTGATGGTGTTGCCGAGACATATGATGCACTGACGGCACTGCTCGCATCAAACACCAGTGAAGTGGTGGCTGAAGGAGTACCTTGAGCGCCTTGGGATGTGGTCGAGTCATCCACAAACCAAGTCCATACACATCCAACGGCGTCTTCTTGTGTCCTGCGGAAAAACAAAGTGTCAGAAACCGAGAACCGAAAAGGAGGAGCTTTGGTGCTTTGGATGGGTGGAAGAGTTTTTGTGCATCACAAAATCGTCTCAAAGGGCGCCAGCTTTTTTCCACCAAACCACAACTAGAAAAGAGGAGATGGGAGCAAGACGCATGTGACGTTTGAAGACTCGAAAGAGCCCAGTGAAAAAGTAAAAATAAAAAGACTCACGAGCAGACGATATTCTCGCCTGTGCAGTTCTGAATGACGATCCAGTCGCCCCAGTTGCACCCTAAAAATGAACGCGTTAGATCATATCCCTTGATCCATATCGTTCCACACCGAGCATCCTGCTGCCAAACAATGAAAACCCAGGTCATCATTCAACTCACTTTGAAGTTGCAAGCCGACACAGTTCCAGCCACCATGTGTGCACCCGTCACGTTTGGTTGGGACCTCGACGTGGAGATTGTGAGGCAAAGGGGGCGTTTCGCTTTCGCCAGAGAGGGCTATGCGAGCATAATGTCGTCGATGGTCGTCGAGACGCCTGTTGTGCGGGCCAGCCGCCTCGGCAAGAGCAAGGAGAGAAAGTGTTGCTAGGGTGCAGTACATGGTGGTTTAGACAGTAATGGTTTGCTTTTGCAGAAAATCAAGTGGCGTGGAAACGTTGAATAGTGGCTTTGCGCAAGTGGTCGTGAGCCGGGGACAATCTCAGCCTGCTGAGATTGGAGGCGGAGGGGTGGGGGAGAGTTGAGGGATGGTTGGAGATGAAGGGAGATTTAGCACGCGGGGGGGAATGTGAACGAGAGTGAGAGAAATATATTTAGGCTTTGCAAGAGGGCGTGGTTCGCGTGTGTGGGACTAGCAGCATGTAGCAAAGGAGGGGATCGTCATAGGCCGTGCGCGAAGAGCTAATTTTTTCGCCCCGGAATGTATGGGACGCCAACTCCGATATCCTTTGCTTAGCCCGCTGCAGCCCTGGCCGAGCATTGCCGTCATCGTCAAAACTCAAAGACAAAAAAAAAGATAACCCACCACCAGAGACGCATTTCAGGTACAGGTTTGAGGGAAGAAGGACGCGTCGCATTTTGTTCCTGGCCGGTCTAGCTACTTCTTACTCGTCTACTCGTCCAGGCACCTCGACTCATTTTGGTTGCATCTGCCATCAGCGACCATCCTTTTGCGATGCTGCAGGCCACTTGTATGCTTCCTCCTTCCTGCCGATGAAGTGCAGTATTCAGTGTACTACAGGCTCAGTGTGTAGCAAGACAACATGCCATGGACGAAAAACAATATGGTAATGCCCATTATACAGTCCGTACTACGTAAACAGAATATCAACTGGCTCGTCGTACGTACCGAAAGGTGTGGCTTTTCAGGTCGTTTGGCTATTGCTGCTTACTGCTGTATTATGCTCCTTGCTGTCTTCTCAGACAGATAAGTCAATTTCATGTCATTGTACTCACTGAGAAAATGAGCTGCCGTTTCGCTGAACTCGACTAATCCCTTTACTTCAGGTATCGATAAACTAAAAAAGGCCTTTTCCATACTCTCCTTGGCCGTATCAATCACCGATGGAGCTTGATAATGAGCTCTACATCCTTGGCGTTATCGCTGCTTTTGGTGTCAGTACAGAAACTTGCAGTACCGCAGGATGACCGGAAGAACTCTGCATCGACAAATACCCGCGAGCACGAGATGGTGGTGCTGAATATCTATTTATGGTGTGTTATTTTTTACCTGGGCAAAGCCGTTGGAAAAGCGGCCGTTGGAAAAGCGGCGGACAGATCACAAATGGGCGAGAGTGTCGGAATCTTTGGAAAAAGTACATATAGGCTGCATCGGCACAAAACGTGTGTTGCTCAATCCGCACTGATTACATAATACAATTATAGTACCAGGCGGGGAACGACATGCAGTTCAACTGAGCCAATACGCACAAATAGTAATTGGTTTGTTGTTGCTGCATTTTACCCATCTTTTCCCGCTTCATACCATACATCCCATCCCCAGCCAGACATGAACCCCTCCAATCCCCAAACAAAATTCTACTCAGACCTATTCCGCGCGCAGCAGTCCCAAGCCCAATTCATCCCAAACTCAGGCAACTCAAACACCTACACCTATGGCGCGACCCCCCTTCCTTCATCTGCTGGCCAGATGCCCATGGTAAACAATCCAGACCTCGCCATGATTGCGAGACAGGGGTATCTTCAGCAGCAACAACGGCTTGCGCAGATGGGTCAGATGGGCGTCCCCAACATGATGCCTCCTCAAGGAGGAACGCCTCAACAGGGACAGCCCCCCGTTTATATGGGCATCGCTCCGGAGATGAGAGAAAAGCAAGCTATGGAAGCTGCCGCTAGAGAAACCATGTTGAGAGAAAAAGCTATGAGGGACGCTGCATTGCATGAAGCAGCTAAGAAGAGGGCTCGAGTGAGTATCTGCTTCGTTCTGTACTGCGTTTGGCATTGGGGAAAACTGATCAAACTGCCGCAAAGACCAAACCGACACCAGCGCAGCAAGCAATTGCGCGCCAACCAGGCGCATTCCAGCCACCAATATCAAACGAACAATATCTCAAATCTGCCCTCACTGGCCCGCCTTCTGCTCCATCAGCCGTGCCTGCCGCGTCCGTACCAGGACCAGCGGCCGAACCAATAGAGCCATGGGCCGACCCATTGGATGAGCTTGATCCGCGTGAACTTGCCATGGCAAGATTCAGGAAAAGACACGAGGTCATCAATGAAGTGTTTGGACCGGAGACTGTGAAGGAAATCGTTACAGCGGGTGATTGGGATTCTTGGGAAGAAATGGAAGAAAAAAGGCTTCAACAACAGGTCGAGCAGCTTGAAAAAGAAGTAGAGGAGCTCGAGAAAACAATGGAGGGCAATATTGAGGCGTTCAAAGAGAGGCTAGAAGATATCGAGTCCGGCGAGGTTGCTAGTAATGCTTGATTGTATGACAATGTATATAATGTATTTACAGGAAGCTTAAAATATACAACAGCACTTTTTCGGACACGGGGGGTTGCAACAAACAACATATACAGCGGATTGTACAAATAAAGCGGAAATATCTAACATCTATCCAAAGTTCCAAACCTTGATAGCTTCCTCCTTTGCACCTCTAACAACTCCCACAATCTTTTCCTCATCGAACGCAAGGCAACGAATCTCCTTTCTTCCGTCTCTTTCTTCAACCTGATTTTGGGTTCTGGGCGGCTGGGGAAGAAAGAGTGTACGCGCGGCCGAGGAGATGGACTGGGGATGTGGCAAACCCTCGTGGCCGGCTCCCTCTTCTTTATCAACCTTATTGCTCTGCGAATAGTAAGGACCAGATGCACCTTTCCAAGTGCTCCGCCGTCCTCCCTCCCTAACTTCAACATATCCCACAGTTCTGCCCGCCTTACGCCTCTCTTCACCATTATCGTCATCACCACTACTTTCCAGTTGCTCCTCATCATCCAGCTCCCAGACCAGGACTTTTCCGTCTTTACAGCCAGAAACACACCTCCCAGAGGCCAGTGCTACTGATGCAATAACTGAAGAATGTGTTACGAGTGTTTGGGAGTGCTTGATGATACCGTCATCGCAATAACTGGAATTGGGTGAAGAAAACGGAAGTGAAAACACTTCGACCTTGTTGCATTCCCCCGCCAATACGCACCACCGTCCATCCGTTCCCACACTCTTTGCCGCACCCTTAACTCCCACTGCTGGTCGTATTTTCCTCGGCCAGATGGGTTCGCCAGCCGTGGATCTCGGAGAGACATGGTAAGTGGGCCCTCTAGACACGCTAGGTGTGGATAACGATGATACCGGAGGGAGTAAAATGGTAAATTCTTGAACGGCAATCGTCCAGGATGAGGGATAGACGGGCGTGGAGTAGGTGAGGGCCGCCTGGAACGATTGGCTGGTGCCATGGTCAGCCACAAATTGACCGCCGCTGTCTTTGCCTTCCGGGAAAGATGGCAGAAGGGTCAAAGTTGCAGGATGGAATGATACGTCTGACCGCATTGTAGTTATACGTCTAGGTAACTGCCCAGATTGGAGATCGAACACACTCAGATGAAATGCCTTTGAGCATACGACCAGCAATCGGCTGTACATTGAAGCGTAGACAATGGGATCACCTCTATCCTGGCCGTACATCCGGCGGCGAACAGAAGGCGGCCGGGATTGTCCTGGGCTGACTGCGTCACGCACCCAGGTGACACCTCTGTTTGATAAAGCTGAAGACAAGCGTACTGTGAGAATAACAAATCCCCCAGATTGATAGAAGACGGCCATCCTTGCAGGCAGGCTTCTTTCCCCATCCCCTTCTTCAGGGAATACCACCGCTTGATCGGCACATATTGCTGTGACATTATCTGGTCTCGACGGCGAGCTCCAGCCTGGCGGAGGAGGAATAATACCTATGGGACTGTTGATGTGAGAGGCTGAAGACGGGTAGCAGTAAACCAATGGAGAGTCGGGAGAAGCAGTGAATATAAAGGAAGGAAACAGGGCGAGATGCTGAGTGCTCGGTCGTGGTGGGACAGATGAGGGATTGAACAGTGGTAAACCCTCAGATAGGTGCACAGAAGGGGATGGTGAAGGAGGTAGGGGCATGGTAGCTTGGGATAGAACATTACCATTTGACCTGAAACGTAAGATCAAGATCAGTACATTATATTTCTAGAGTAGCATCCACAAACTTACCAATTCGTCCCCAACCGCAGCATCATCTTCCAGTCCACTCCATCATTCCTTACGTATTGCCCAACCATATCCAAGCTTCCGAATGCTTCTGCTCTATTTCCACTTTGTACTTCTTCTGGTTTTCCAGGGGTAGTCGGTAAAGAAGTAGAAGCACTAGATGTCCTAGACGGAGATGGAGGAGGAAATGCTCTTGATGGAAGGCGCGCAATCGGTCGCAAAGAACCGGTTACGGTCATTGGTGTAGTCTTTGGTGACTCTGGTGTTTGTATCAGTCTCGACTGGTGTGGATGGGGATACTTGTCTAAAGAGTGTTAGTTCAAATACGTGCACTGAGAACGGTACACTTACCGAGATATAACCTCTTCCACAACTACAGCAGAAGCAGCCAGTATCAGCATATCGGGCCCGTCAATTTTCGATCTACTCACCTGAGGATCCAAACTCATTACCTGCCAGTATCTACAGACTCCTTGTACCTTAGCAAGCTCATTTGCAGACAGAAACGATAGTATCCTTAGGAATATCTCTTGAAATGGAAAGAGGTCTGCTATCGAGTGGCGAGTAGCTGCTGACCGTTTTGCCGGAGAGCCGGGGCTTGAAGGAGGGCGCTGCCGCTTGGGCATATTGCAGGAGTGGAGAGAAAGCTCTACAGTCTTGAATGGGCGCTTGCAAGCAGAGATAAGTTGAATATTTGGGTTACTAAGATGGGTGTACATGCAGTGGTACATGCGCATTCGGCTGGAACCTCGGCTCGGCTATACTACGAGTAATAGTCCTGACGGGGACACTTTTGTATATTAACTTTCAACTTAACACGTATCAGACTGAGCCTTAATTAATAATATTCCCTAATAACTAAAATCAGTAGTCCTGGTCACTCGCCGGCGTCCGTCACGCCGTCTTCTTGGGCTGCTCTCCGCCGTCGTGGTCGTCAACCTCTACATTTTGTCTAATATTCGGCCAACAATCAACTTTCTCCAATTCCTCTACCATCACCATTTCACGCCCTCAGTCAAATCCTTCATTGACAATCCATTCCTCAAGATGAACCCCGGAGGCCCCCCATTACTCGCTACGCAGCTTTCGCCTGAAGTCTCTCCTCTCTACCCACAATCAGTGATGCACAATAATAGGATACTTTCTTCGATAAATACTGTGAGTCTCTTCATGATAATCGCTATGCTGCAACACATGCAAAGTGACATGTAAAACTGCCATCAGAGCTCCGAACCCTTTGCTGATATTGTCCTGTTTTCGCCTCATGTCAGCTATCTGCCTGTTTCTCGGGACTGATCGCTGGAATCTTGGGCCTGACAAATACTTCAGGGTTCCTTCTGTACCTGCTTTCTTCTGTAGCCACCGCTGCCGCCATAGGGTCATTGAAATGTGGGTTCGACATCAGACGCTATGTGCCGGACGCCCAAATACAAAGGAAGAAACAACCAGTAAACAGAAGCAACGGAGTGAAAGAGAGCAGAAAATATTCTTGGAGGGGTTGGTGGGCACTCATGGGTTTGGGACAAGAAAACCTCCTGGGCTTTTTGTTGTTCTGGATCGGAAGTTATGCGTTGATACATGGTGAGCATTTCCGCTTCGCTAACAGCAATTCGCTAATCCCCACGCCCTAATAGTGTATGACTGAAGGACTGCACGATGCATGGATAGGAGTACATATAGCGGCACTTTATGTTCTGTTGTACACGATGCTTTACCATATAAGAATGACTGTATTTGTGGTTCTTCTCCGCATTAACCTCTTAACTAGTTGCGCTGTATTTGTTCACCAAAATAAAGCACATTGAACGGCTGATCAGCGTGGTTCGCCGGTGCGCGGGTCAATGGGACCCAAAGGACACAACGCTGCAGCCACGCGGCGGCCTTCCTCCACTAACAGGTTGTAGGTGGACGCAGCATTTCGCTAAGGACGTAATGTCAGCTAGTGGGAATAAAGAGAAATTGGAATGGAAGCAATCGTTAACTCACTGAATCCATCACATCAAGCTGGATGCCCAAGCCACTGATATATTCGCGCAATCTTTTCGGCGCCGGCAATGCCCGTTGTCCGGTGCCCAGCAAGAGTATCTCTAAATTGCTCATCAGCTGGGCGTTGCTTGGTCAAATGGTGTGCTAGCAGCTGGGGACTGACCCGGTCTCGGCACAAGCATCTCCAGCGCCCCAAATCTCTCCTTTTCCCATCCGTCCCAGACTTTTTCTAAACCGCCTTTCTCACCTGCTTGAGGTTGCCTTGGAGGGTCAACGTCCCATAATAAGACTTTACCAGAATGCAAAATTGCCCCTCCCGGTATGATGAGGTTGTCGGATAGGATGAATCCTCTGGGTGTAAGTTTACTGATTATCAGGGTGGGAGAATTGGCATCGGGGTCGGTTGGCGCCAAAATATTCTGTAAGTATCGACGCGGCGAGAATACCCTGGCGCTTGCGCGAGTGACAGGAAGCGTGGCGGGTCGCATATATGTACGGAAAGCGTGCGCTGAATAGGGTAAAAGTGCCATTGTGTTATGAATGATGACCTTGAAAATGATCGATCGGACAAACAGAAGAGAGTGGCTGAGCGAGCAAGGAAAGAATTATGGAATTATGAGCTCATGGAGTTCATTCGTCATCATATTTATCGCAGAGCTGCCATTCGCTGATTCCAATTGGTTCGGATCAAGAGGATTCGTCCAGCAGCTGAGTTCCGTCGCAATAATCTCTGCTTCGCGATTTGTGAAGATTGTCATATGGTGGATCTGAATATTTCTGGGACAAGCCAACAAGCACTAACCACGCTTGACCTCAAATGGCCGTCCATTATATGCTACATACGTCCTGTGCTCTCGCCGACCCTCACAACAAGTCTTTCAACTCTTCGATCCTCAGCCTTCAATCTTTACTGGTCGAGCCTTTCAGGAAGATCCTCAATTGTCAAGTCATGATTCAGCACATGCTGGAGTGCTGCTACTTGTGGACAACAGAGGATTTTTGGAATTTTGCGCCCAGATTCAACAACAAATAACACAAGTATGCGGTCTATTTGCGGATCATTTGCGGGCCAGAAGATGATTTAGTAGTACCCATTTAGGTACTTGTGCCCTCTTTGCTGCCAGCGTTGTCCATGGTCTATGGTGGATGATGTTGTTCACGTGTTACTGTGTGTGTGTAATATCTTGCATGCATCAGAAGAACAAGTATGGAGGGGGCGAGCGCAACGGCACAACAGGTTCCCTAACGGTCATTCGGCTGATTTGCCCTTCATTCTGCAATCAGCAGGGCTTGAAAGCAACGAAGACGACGAAGACATTCATCAGCATGCGTAGCTACCGTCTTTGGTGAGTCAGACTGGCTAGATCGCCGAGGCATTGGTGGTAGGCGGTGGGCAGTGAGCAAGGAGAATCTGATAATGGACAGAGAACACGAATGATGATGTTTGAGGACGAGAGCGAGCGGGGCGAAAGGTGTTGATGCGTGAGTGCACTTGACGATGGAAGCAGGTAGCGGCCGACAGAGGCGTGAGGAAGCCGAGATCCGGAATCCCACTAATAGCGGCTGTTGCGGTTAAACAGAACTCGGAAATAGCATAATACGATGGATGGAACAGCGGCCTGGACCGGACCTGATGATGGTGACGTTGTTCCTTTTACTCATCAATTTATTAAGCACTGTGGGGATGCGACGCCTAAAGGCACGGTTGAAAAAATCACCGACGTAGGCACTGAACCTCCACTTTCGTTTGTCGATCCTGTTCGCATCGATCATTAGGCGAAATTATATATGACCGTCACCATCAGTCTACGTCAAACCCCAATCCCCACAACCATCTTCATACCCCTACACCCAGATATCTTACTCTTTCATCCCTAGTCTGTTTATAATCCCCATGATCACACACATGCAAGGTCACCGAGCCATTTCAAAACGCCCTCTCTATCCCCCAAGGCCCCCTCCAGGCATTAAGCGGAAGCTTTGGGAATGGAAGTGAGTTCATTTTTGCTCTGCCTCAAAAAAGTTGTTATTTGTGTATTGATCGCTGATTCTCACTGTATTGCAGAATCAAATTTGACTGCACCTTTGCTCTTTCTGTCATGGGGCCTGGCGAACAAATGGTAATTGGTAAGTTGCTCGCTTCGCTTGTCAGCCAAACGAACAACAATTTTCGGCACCCTATGCCCCAAATATTACCCTCAGGTATTTTTCTCCTTTTTTAGTTTGCGCCCCTCTTGAATCAATTCGGGTTCTCATTGCCGCTGATGCTTATTTGGTGCGTTCGCTAACGTTGTACACAGGCGCAACTTTTGCCATCATTGCCTTACTGGTGCTTGTTTATGTCTATAATTACCTTCCCAGCCAGATTTCCCACACCTCGCGGCGATTAGCTTACTATATCCACGGAGACGAAAAAACTGCTCATTTCATGGAGGAGATAGGAAGGAACATTCTTCGCGGTTGGACTATCAACATGAATGGAAAAGGAGATCCGATTCTCGCTTGAAAAGTGGAAAGCGAGGGAACAACGTCGGACAACACCACAAAGCACAGCGGTCGCCCATCGATATATTGTAGCATAAACATTTGGAAGTCCCCGGAGAATCATAATACATCAATTATAATATTAGTAATCGCTGCTGTATCCATGAATTTCATAATAAATCATTAATGGAAGCCATCGACATGGGTACTACTACCTGCTCCATTGCGCTCGTCCCCATCTTCTGTCTTGACTCATTCCCATCACCCTCGTTAAGCGCCTGCCATTTAGCTGTATGTAGCTGTCGCGTGATTTTTAGCAGCTATACAAGCCCAGTTACGCACCCAACAACATTTGACTTTTTACGGGCACAAGTACTCGGGCTCTGACAAGTGTGAAGGACAAGGAAAAAGGAATGATCCTCAACAACCAAAATTACAGATCTGTCGTTTGTTTAAAATGTATGTGATATGGGTTAGATTAAGATTGCACACTCTAGTGATCCCTTTTCATCTATAGCTACAACCACTGAAGCTGTAGCCCATCGTAAACCCAACTCTCTGACTTGTTGTGCACATCGATCCTTTGCAGGGGCCCCTCCGTACTACCCTTCGCGCGTCATTATTGTTAATCCTTTCACTGCCTTTTTGCTTCCCTTTTAGGCGACTCAATGGCCTGTAACCTCGTGAATTATAGTGAAAAGAGATATTTGGCGAAATAACAAGTATTTCCTTGTATAACATCCCTGACAGCAACTTATACGTATCTGTCGTATCAAGATATTTCTCGAGCTGCACGAAACACATTATTTAGCTTCAGCGAGCGATTCCCATAGCAAGCGCTATCTCGAAGCTGACATACATCACCATGGACCCTTGGTCAGTCTCTATCGACACCTTGTTCCTTGTTCTCACCCTACTCCTAATCCCTTCCATCTCTCGGACGCCTCAGCTCAATATCACCCCACCTGGCGATCTTTTGATTTCTCCGCCAGCTAGCCCCCTTTCGCCTATCACACCAGCTAGCGCCTCAAGCTCCCATTTGAGTGTACCTGGAGTTGGTATGCCTTTTGTGGTTCCCAGCATTATCTTAACTCCAGATGCACCGGAAACCTACTCGCGCTCTAGACGGTCATCAATTGGTAGCCTCACGAAGCGATTTGGACACAAACGCAAGTCTGTGAGCTTCTCGCTCTCTGCAATAGATGACGTTCTTCCTCCCCAAACATCCCCTAATAAACGTCGACCGCCAACTCCTTTTGTCAAGGGCCCTACGAGCCCGAGTCCCAGTGTGAGCTCCGCAAACAGCCAGCCTGGAACGCCGATCCATGTGATAGCTGGCATTACCGGGGAAGGGACGGCACAGAGCATGACGCATGGAAAAGATGTCGAAGATGCAATGGGCGTGAAGAAGAAATGGCTGATGGCGTAATGGAGTCCCATAATGCGAATGAGAAATGAGTTGACGAAACGATAACATACTCTTTGATTTAAAAAAAAAATCTCAATCCTTGACGAATGACAACTTTATGTAGTCCATGTATTAATTTAATCGACAGCTTGATGGACAAGAAAACGTACTGTGAAATAGCACCTAAAGTATCCTAATCTTTCATCCTCCATATAAATATGGACATACCCTCCCCCACACCCACAATCCATCTGGCTCCCCTGGGACTTATTGCCACATTGCAGATCCCTGTGCGGTATTGGGATCTCAGCCAAGGCTCCCGCTTCGTTGGCCAGGGAGAAGTGGTAGGTCTCAGCCTCCAAGGAACCAGCAAAGAATTATGAGCCGAGCCGGCCGCTGACCTCGTCTCGCTTCCCTCGTCAGGAAAAGTGATGTATTTGCGCTTGACCACCTGTTGGGTCGAAGATTTCTTGCGCATTTTTGATCCTTCGGTGTTTTCTTTCTCAAAGTCTACAGATATGTTATAGATCTCGGGCTTGTAGGGACGTAACTCTGTTATCGGCCGAGGGGGTCTTCCGTCTCTTGCCATCAAGAAGTTATACAAACGAACCTCGGGATACCAGTGTTTTCTCATCTCCCTAGGGTCCATCTGATGCGGGCAAGCGAGGAGTGGGTCAGTGACTATATTATTACTGTTCGGAAAGCGAGCCAAATCTGCCGAGGTAGGATGGAAACCACGATGGAGATGCGGATGACGGAACCACATATCGGTCAATGTGTTAACCCGGCTAACGACCATAAATGACCCTATAGGGAATGTGAGTGTAAAGTAGGTGTTGAAAAAAACAAAAACAAAAAAAGGCAAACATACCAGAATCAGTATAATCACTGTAAGAAGCCGGCTCCATGCTAAGAGGTGCGTACTCGTCTTCTCTGAAGTAACGGGAATAGCTCAGCCATTGCCATGTCACCATCACCTTATCACCACGTATGATAAGAATGTCATCCGTAATCCTTGATAAAATGCTTAGTAACAGTCAAATTTGACCGGATCCACAACTCACCATTCGATCCAGTCCAGGAAACCATAATGAAGACGACTTGTGGAAAAGAGAGGAAAGTACATAATTATCGGTCGATAGCCAAGAGGGGTCGGGATTGGAACTGGTGACGGGTCAGGAAAAGGTGGCAAAGGCCAGATTTTGGCTGTATAATCCATGCCGCAGGTAGCGATGGCCCTTTTTGTGGGGTGAAAAGCCTGTGAAAGCATTAGAACTTGTCGTCTATGGATGCAGAGATTGTATTCACACATGAGACGACGTAGGCACGATGTCCTCCTTTTCCTTCACCTGCTAATACAGCGACAATGACATTACCTTCATCGGCATCTGCCATTGGATAATTTTCAGAAGGAAGATCACCAGGATGGGGCGATGGCGCATCCGATCCCAGAATATTCCATATCCTTATCGATCGATCACTTGATGTCGAGGCCAGAATATGTGGGTTCAGAGGAGCGAAAGCGAGACAAAGGATTTCCTGATAATATCATCTCACATCAGACCAAAAGCTAGGAGCTGCGTTGGCGAAACTCACATCTCCATGGCCTTTCAGAGTCCTGATACATCGCTTTGTGATTATGTCGATGATGTAGATCAAGGCATTCGCACCTGCAACGGCAATAAGAGGATGGCAGGTGAAGGGGTGATAGGTCCAAGCGAGTGTGTAGAGAGTATCCTGTCAATGGTTAGCTAGTTCGCGCCATGAGTCATCAAAATATGATTACATCTTCAAAACTCATGTCCAACATTACTCTCCAGGGTTGATTGTCCGCGCATTTGCCTATCATTAACTAATAGACAGTCAATGAGGAATGGAACAGGTGAATGTCCAATTTGTCTTGCCTTGTTGAGCCCACAGAACGCCACGGTGTCCTCAAAATCGTCCCATTTCCACTGGTCTAAGCCGTCAGGCCTTTTCCATGGCTTTAGAGCTCCTACGAACGGCCAAAACTTGGCATCGTCGTACCGGTCCAGGTCATTGGTAAGTGAATCGCCTTGCTGCATATAGAATGAGCGTCTCACTTGGCCATATTTGAATGAACCAACGTACGTGTATTACAGAGTGTATTGCATAAGGATGCGAGGTCCAGCGCTGCTTTGAGTTGCCGGGATCCCTTCTATACCATCTAGATTCTTGTTCGGCGGATGGGAGAGGAGAATGTGTCGTTTCTGATCCAAAATCTAACGTACTGTGAGCGGATTCTGACCTTGCAAGCATTGCGGTGTCAGATGTATGGAGAAATGCCAGGGAGAACCTGGGACATCAGACGGAAGACTGGGAGTCAAACTGTCTTCGCAAAGTGGAGGACGCGGCTGAGTTTTGCTCTTATTTGGTGCCGCTACCACCATTATGTAATACGGAGATGAGCGATAGGTGATGGGAGGATGGCTTGAGCCGAGAGCCGAAGAGGGTTGTCCGATAACGAGGGGGATCATCTCCTGCTGAGGAGTAGCTCATCTCTCAGGCTGCCCCGCGTGTGCTCCCCCTACTCCAACAAACTCCCCCCTGTATCCCCGTCATCCACCCCCTGCCACTCTCCACCACCACCCGGCTCCTTTCGCCCTCGACTCGACCACCACATCCGCTACAACGAACGTGCTCCGATAACATCGCACGCATCCCAGACACGCCCAGATAACATCCTCCATTCATACGATTACATTCGCCACCTCCTATATAGTACATTATTTCTATAACCGCATTATTTCCTCCCCCAATTATAAGATCACTCGAATCCCAGATCGTTATCAGCAACACCCTCCACCACCTCACCCACGCAGAGCCACCATGTCCAAGGTCAATATCTCCAACCATCCTCTGGTCCTCTCAAAGCTTACCCAGCTAAGGCTTCATGACCTTCCTCCCAAAGACTTTCGTGAGGGGATCAGAACTATTGGGTACGCCCGTGTGATGGACCGCGTAATTCAGGTAGACTGACGATGGTGTGATAGCTCAATGCTCATTTACGAAGCCGCTCGTGATCTCCCCCTACGAGATGTGCCCGATGTATGCTATGATTGACAAGGAACATGTGCATTGGAATGGAAACTGATATCCTGCAGCTTCGATCCCCTATCGCTCCCTTCACAGGCCAGACCATCCCTTTGCGCATTGGCCTCTCTCCCATTTTGCGAGCCGGTATTGGATTAACCGATGGTGAGTCTCATTCTAGTCAGGCAAAAAGCTATACCAAATCCTCATCCTATGCGCTGCAGCTGCGCTTGAAAGCTTCCCTGAAGCCACTGTGCTCCATCTTGGCCTCTTCCGAGATAAAGTGTCATTGCAAGCTATCGAGTAGGCAGTCGATCACGTTTTAATCCCCCATCCAGGCTTTATGCTGATGAACTGCTGGACCAATCTACGATCAGATACTATTCAAAGCTTCCCTCTCAGGTCACCGCCGACCTCGTATTCCTCCTTGATCGTATGTTTCTATTACTATCGCAAATTTATGGTATACCAAGACTTACTCGTATGCGGCACAGCCTTGATTGCCACTGGAGGGACTGCTATCGCTGCCTTGAACATGCTCACCGAATGGGGGCTTGAGCAATCTCAGATCAAGGTCGTTTCAGTCCTTGGCTCAAAGTTGGGAGTAAAGAATGTGCAAGATGAATTTCCCAATGTAGAGGTCAGTGTTGCACCCGGTAAGCAGAAACAAAAGGTTAACTTGGGGATAGATCTATATCGCCGCCGTCGATGACGAGCTTACCGACAAAGGCTACATCTCTCCCGGACTCGGTGATGCCGTAAGTTATTGGCTCCGCTCTCTTTTTTTCAGTTGATATGTTAGCTTATTTTGAAATTCGTAGGGCGACAAATTGTTCAACACCTTTGCTCATTAGGAATTGCGTATGAAGAATAATACTTATCGCGATCATTTGTACAAGGCCAAGAATAACCAGAAATCAAGTTGTCCATCCCATCATACAAAGAGTCATAATCGTTCATCATATCATATCTATCTGCTAAAACTGAATTCGACACACCTCTAAAAAGGGGATACACTTCTCTATACGCCTGTCTAATTTTATTCATCTCTTCTAATGCCACCCCTCTCTCTAAGGTCATTCATACCAAGTGAATGCCGTCGTCTCCCAGTACCTAGCCAGTTTTTCCAATTGGTTGTACCAGTACCAACAAACATGACTACTCGGTCTCTTGCCACACCAGCAAGACCATCACCATGGCCTGCTGTAGCGTCCCAGTGAAGACCAGATGTTACACCGTCTGTTCAGTCAGATGCATTTATGAGCCAAAGAAATGATAATAAGCGTACGAAAGACACTCACGGCGCTCAAGATACTTTCTGACCCTCTATTGAAGTTGATCAAGTTGATTAGAACTATAACGGTCACATTGAAATTGTACTCACGGCAGCGTCAATAATGATATCTCGTCCACCGAGGAAGAATGCGGTCTTCTTTGGATCAGCGGCGTCGGGAATCTCCTCGATGAAGAGGGTGTTTTCCGTCCAGTCAAAGTTCTGACATGGAGTCAACACGTTAATCGTACCCATGATTGAAAACCATACAACTCACACGTTGAATGTAATTGGCAATTCCTACTTCGGCAGCGATAAAATAATACAACAAGAGTTCCAAAGCCTGCCACATAATCATTAAGCTTTCTTTGCAAAATGGACAGAGGGAGTAACTCACAGTTGACGGCTTTCTATAGCAGAAGGAATGACACACATCGCCTTCCCAAAGACAAAATACTACCGGGTCAACGAATGTACTTCTTCTTATTAAACTTGGACAATCTTTTAATACTAGTTCCTAGGTTAACGACAAAAATCAATGACTAAATATCAGGTACTCACTCCAGGCATGCCCGACACTCCCATTCGAATGACTCAACATGGACACACCGCCGATGACCTTTTCTCTATCGTCTCCTTCCCCACCTTGTGCTTTACTTTCGTCATCGCCTCCATTCCAGAATCCCCACTGACGACATATATTTTTCATGGCAGTGACCAATTCCGGCCTAGTCCATGGTCGGAGGTGTCGGTGATGAAAGAGTGCTTGAGATGTATGGGGTGATAGAGGTATAAGGAGAGGATGAGTAGGAAGCGATTGAATGAGGTGTTTGATGAGAAGGTGGGATTGAAGCTGACCGGGACGTCAGCTGACGCAACCAAGCAGAGAATCATGACACACCAGCCCAAAACCTAACCCATGAAGGTAAACTACGGGCATGGCATTAGGAATTTTGCGGCCCTTGTCCGGGGTCCAATCCTTGGGTATGCGAATCAGGTAGCTGCAAGGAATGAGTTACGAGATTTTGCAGATACATATTACTTACTCAATATCTCCTTCACGATACTATGCACTATTTAGTCAAAAGATCCACATCCTGAAAAGGACAAACTTACGAGCCCCATTCCCTGATAAGGGTATACTACCTCCCGAAGCCAAAGGTTCATGAGGTTGGAAAGGGCGTATAAAATGAGCGGTCTACTTTTAGCCTAGATATACAATCAAAATGTGCCTTTTATCTTCATTGATGGCGCTTACATTCACCGGATCCAAGGTCAATCTCATAACCTCTACCTTGGATGTAAACCCTTCCTCAAAGTCCACGCCAGTCCTTGCCTCAAGCAATTTGGTTGCCAAGTCAATGAAAGCCGATTGTTCCTTGTTCGCCCTTACATCTTCCAGTGGTAATCCGTAACAAGACCAAGCAAGCCAGACTTGGACGTTCAATTTTTTAATCGATTCCCAAGGTGCATGATTGAACCAAGTCCTCATTCTCTCGCGGAATTCAATCGCTCGACGATCCCACTTGTGTAGCTTGACGATTTCTCCGTTTTGAATAATGCCCTCATAGCCCGATTCCTCTTCCGTAGGTTTCAAGTTCCCCTCAATTTGATCCCTCAGCATCCTCTCGCGATCACCCTCTTCCTCCTCGACAAACGCGTCGATCACTGCCCTTTCGGTTTGAGTCATTCTTCCGGTTCGTTTCCTCTCTCGAAGACCAACCGACTCCTCATACTCTCTATCCCGGATGTGATACAGCTCGGCAACACTAATAAACCCCTTTTGGTAGTCTTCTTCAGCTCTCTCGGCTACGGCATCTCTCCCAGCAGGGTCCACGTCATTGTGCGCAAGGACCCCTTTGGGAGGAGTGGGGTATCTCAAACCAGAGTGAAACACTCGCCGCATGAGTGCTGTGCGGAACTCGTCAGAGACGTTGGATGGGGGAGACGGTCGTTGGACGAAAGAATTTAGATAGGACAGGTAAATTGCAAAGAGAGCTTCTGTGAGAGCATAGGCAGCGAAGAGAGTGGCTGTAAGGTTGTGAGGATACGGAGACAACAAGATGAACCATAAGAGATATGCGCTAAGTCCGCCATTTGTCAGTTTGGCTATATCCAACTCTCGGATGTAAAGCTCACCATGACATTGGGGTTATCATCCAAACCATAAGAACCAAACACATTGCAATATAGTATCCTCTGTCAGGCCTGCGCGGTTCGAGGTGTCGGGGATATTCCTCGTCCGGCAGGGGCGTAAGCTGGGGAAAATCGAAGAGGAGAAGGTGGTCATCGACCTCATCTGTATCTGCGACGGACATGCCTGCAGTAAAGATCGATTCCTAGCTATTGGAGAAGGGACACGTTGTGATGAGAAAAGAATAAAGAACGACGGCCCACGCGTTCGGCTGAAAAACCCCACGACCGCCGGCTCGTGCCTGAGATTAGATATGTGGTTTATATTTGGCCTCTGCAGACAACCTCAGTCTGCAAAATTTAATAACGATGGTGGAAGAACAATCTCCTAGGCCATACAGATGAATAGAAATACAGAAGCAATGACGATAGCATGTGGCTATCTGTTGACTAGGAGCGCCGAGGCCGGGGTGAGACACGAAGACAAAGGAACTCTAGCATTGTTGCTCTTCGTCAACTGCTTTTTCAGATGATGTGAACAGAATCTCATGATTGCAGTAATGACATAGGTATTGTTTGATGCTACAGACGCTTAACCTTACAAATACAGCATGCAGGCAATCTAGACACAAGAAGACTATAGCAGACGACAAGCATGTACAATCTATCCTTCGCCTTGCCATAACAGGACACCAAAGCCAGCGCAAATCATTCCCACGCCCACAAATGTCTGCAGGTCCGGAAGTGAGCCTATCCACAATGCGTCGACTATGGCAACGAGGCCTATAGCCAGCAGATTTGCGACTGAGGAGGTTGTAGGACCCCATATACCTATTAGGACCATGAGACCGGCATTCTAATAAACGATTAGTAAAGGCATCCGGGTACGCTTATATCGATACTCACGTATAGTGAGCCTCCCCATGCCACCACTTCCAGGCATAACCAGGTTTTCCCCACAGCTTCGCCGCCTGCTCCAGGCCACTTGAATACTTCATATCCCATCCAGTCCAGCCATATGATAGGGGGCCAGAGCAGAAGCAATGTTGCTATACCGATACAGCTTGTGAGAAAGTTCGCATGCAGTGCTGGAGGCAAGGGTACGGGTGGTTCTTGGTCGTGTATTCGTCGAGTCGATCCCGACTTCGGTATGATGAGTTGAGAAATAGACGTATGTCGACGAAGAGGCAATTCTTCCACTACAGGGGAAGATGATTCCAGAGGAATATCGGGCGTGGATGATGTGCGATGATGACGGTGGTAGAAAGCGCTCGGTGAAGAGGCAACTTGGGCAGCGTTAGATGAGGGTAGCGGGGAATAATCGTCATCTGATGGTGTTGGTGAAACTCCTCCATGGCCTTCCGGAAGTGCCAACTTGTAGATCACTTCATAGAGTCCAAGGGCAAGAGCACCTATAAAATATATCTAGAATTAGAAGAGTTGAGCTAGCAGTCATCGGATGGACTCACCGAACAACATTATGCTGTCTCCAAGAGCCCTCTTTCCCGCCTCCTCTCCACCCTCACCCATTCCGTCTATGCTGATGACTAGAACTCCCATGAATGCTAGAATGATACTCCACACTGTCACCTTGTTTAAGGGCTCTTTGAGTAGGAGCAAACTGAACCCATAAGCCGCAAAACTACTTGTCGCATAGATGCTGGTAATGTCTACTGGCGTCGAATATTGCATGGCAATAAACCATGATATTGCGGGTACAGTGACCAAAATCGTAAGAAGTATCACTTTGCGACACCATCTGGGAAAGATCGTGGACCAAGAAGCTATGTAGCCCGCTGATGTGGTCGGTATTGGACTAGCGAGTTCGAGTTGCTCAGTAAGAACATGGCGTAATGATGAGAGATACGCGATTACAGGGACCGATCCAGTGAGAGAAAGATATAAAAGATGTATCGGGAAGATGAATGAGAAAGTCGAATGTGTGAGGTAGAAGGAGAAATATGGCTGATCGTAATGTAGCTCGGCCGCGACATAGTGCGCGAATTCGGTTTGAGCTGCTGAAGCGATGACAATCCCACCCAGTATGATGAATGGCAGGGGGGAAACCGTCATGGCCAGTTTTCGGGACTATTTGGCACTGGCTTGTTATTTCTTGGACAGATCAACGTATAGGCGAATCGTCGAACAAAGGAAATCAGACTTCGAACGAAGCGAGGCCAACAAAAGCAAAATAACTACGGAAGCAGATCAAAAGGCGATCAGTGGAAACAACAAACAAGTTCTATGGCCGATAACCGGGGAATCCAGACTATACTCGAGTACGATGTGCACCGCCTAACTACAGTACTGTTACATATGAGATTCTTACGAAATACAACTACGAACGGCTGTGATGATATTGCTGCGATACCGCCTCTAGTACACCTTTGTATCATTTTCGCCATCTTCCCCCCGAATGATCAAAGGTATTACTCGTACAGTTGCCAAACCTATTGGTCAGTTAAAATCGCTTGTTCTCATGGAAAATCACAATTACAACGATGAACAAATAGGTGTACATCTTTGTCCAATAGCATGCTCGAATACGTCGTCTCCCACTGACCGCCCACACCCCGTCAAGCCAGTTCCGCCTCCACGCATTTTGCTTACCTTTCTTCGACCTCTCTGCAACATCCAAAGTGGAAGTTCCATTTTTTTTGCAATATTGACGAACGACTCGAATGATCTATAGGGCTGTATTCGAACGAGACGCTGGATCCGTTCTTCTGCCCAACAAGACTAGCAAAAGATCTCGCTTCGCATCTTCTGGTGTGAAGGCAAGACTATTGCGAGCGCCTAGCTGCAAGCTATCGTCTCCGAGCAGCACCAACAGATCTTGACGAGTAATTAAGGAGGCCCAGCTGAGAAGGCGGAATGAAGGTTGTGAAGGGGTTTTGAGGAGTGCACGGATGTGAATGTCGGCATGGGATCTCCTCCATGTAATAAGAGGACTTTCTCCGATTTGTACGACAAGCGACTTTGGCCGTCAATAGTACCTCGTAGTGCATTTATAACAGATGGTATGACCGGCTCTGACGCTAGGACACTCCTTCTCGGACAAAGTCCTCTCGCTCTCAGAAATGAGTGAACGACAAAAAGTAACCTTCTGATTTGTTGGCTCCATATCTCCAATCTCAACTTGCGTCTCAAGCGCCCAGTTTGAGGCGCAAAAAGGCAGGTGCGCGACAGCCAGACGTGATACAAGTGTTTCGTCAGACGATGTCATAGACAACAATGTTTTCGAGAGACTATGCGTATCGTATCGTTTGGTATGGCATGGTCAAATGAAACTGATCCAGTCAAGTTTTGTTCCCCATTTGAGGTCATAGGATCACAATTGTTGATGATCCTGAGCTGGACTTCTTGTTATTGAAGGAGGCCTATCTTGCTCGTCTCTTTGGGAGAGGGCCTGGCCTGATTTTCCAAAATCTGCTAGGAAAGATATATTGGACCATCGTGACGTATTGGTATCTGAATTGCGCGCTAGTGCAGTACGAAGAGCATTTGTGGATTGGACGGAAACGGAAGGGATCTGCGGACCTTCTCTAACGATGGCCGCGTCGGCTTGACTGGTATGTATAGGCAGCTTGACTGTAACATGCGGAGTTTGGGCAGCTCCAGCGGAAGTTGGTGTGGTTTTATAGCCGCAGGAGGGATGGACATTATTGCGCTGTTTTAAGTGTTCGCCTTTCTGAATCAAGTTCCGCCCTGCCTTGACAAACCCATGTTCTTCGTCCGCCCAAATGACGCGCCCAGGTTTTCGACCCCCGCTGCGATGCCGCAAGGTCAAAAATATTGCAATCGCAACGAAGATAGTTAATGCGATCCCACCGCCTAGAACGATTAGTCCTGAAGTGGACAACTCTTTTTTACTAACTGCAGACGTGGAAGTCTGTTTATGGGAGACATTTCGCTTCGTTGAAAAACCGCCTATTCGACGTACTTGCGATGCCTTGTTCTTATTGGCACTGAATGTAAAACAGATCAGCGACTAGATACGCCATTTAAAAGTATAATGAGCAAGTCATCAGAAGAGTAAAGAAGGTTTGAACAAAATGAAGAAGTAGGTGTCATTCAGCAGTGAAATTTTAAACAGCATAAGAGTACATTTAGACAGAAAATCACACTGACGCCGTCTAGACCTGTTCGAGTGTGATTTTCCCAGTGTGATTTCCATGGATGAGCATGTCCTTGTCAGCAGTTTTATGCGCCATATTTATCACATCAGAGTGGGACATCAGTGCGTAATGCGAGATCGATTGAGGCCCAGGTCAATGATTCAAATGTTTTGCTATAAATGATGACAGAGACAGAGTAGGCGGATAGTCGTCGGTGGGGCTGTGAATGTGTGACGCACCTGTAGGTCCGAGCGCTGGTAGCCACACAGTACCGATGTTCCCAACGAAGAGGGATTTTTTTGTCGTTCTTCGCTCTTGACTACGACATCGGAAATCATATCAGATCCATTGCCGGTGTCCTCTTTCATATTGCCCTCCTTAAGGCATAGCTATCTGAAATGCAGCATCAGCATTTAACCATTAGATGTACAATTTCCCATTCGCCGATGCACAGTCGTAGGTCACCAGGCATCTAGCACCGTGAGCATACCATGGTTCACCGCGAATTTGAGGATCATCAACGCCGGCGTACTAACGCTCGCTGCTTATAGCATGGAGGCTCACCGCTCTGTCCTTACAACGAAACGATGCCTTGCTGATCAGAGCGATGTCATATCTTTAAAACATGATTTGCACCATTGGCCTTTAGATATTTGTTGATTGTTGACTGCTGTTTACGTCGTTTCCGTCCTGAAGTTAGCACCTGATACTCGTTTTATCGCCTTTTCGCTATTTTGTGGCCTGCCGATGATCCTACTATTGATTGAATGTTTATTGCTCGGATAGGTCAGCCGTAGATAGTGGTTGTCGATACTCGTGCTTGAAACGACATTCTCATTTGCTAATCAGGTGTCTGCAAAGTACATGACGATAAAACTCAGGCGGCTGGGTGTATGGAGGACTTTTGCAGGCCGGTACGTATGTGTTTGTGGTTGGCTGCGGATATCGTCGTTTCGTTTTTATTTAATTAGGCTGATTTGACTACCTATGCATGTACTCGCTGATTTGAGAAAGGAAATGTGTTTTGTAATGGAGATTAGAAAGCGGAAGATCAAAGCTCAGCGTTAATTGTGCCGTAAATAAATCCGGGCGAGTCGGCGGGACATGGCGGCAATCATCACACAAGATCATTACGATTCATTTCCACGCAGAAATCTTATCAGCCGGAGTTCCTTTCGCATCTCACCCTCGCCTCGCACCAGCTATGCTCCCCTTCTGACTCGGTCACTCCACACATCCTTCCGCGACAACTACCACGACAATCACATCCGCACCATGGTCAAATCCAACCAGCCACTCCAGATCCGTCTTACCGAGCCAGTCATATTCCTCAAAGGCCCCTCCACAGGCTTGGACTTCCGTGGCAGACCACAGACAGTCACAGAAGATGGCCAACCAGCCATGGTCAGAGGTTTGTTGACTCTACGTCTGAACAAACCCACGAGAATTAGGAGTATCACAATCAAGCTGGAGGGTAAAGCCAGAACAGAATGGCCAGAAGGTAAGGCTCCCATCTTCGAAGCGTATCACGTTGATGCTCACTAATACTACTTGTTAGGTATCGGAGCGAAACGGATGGAAACTTGTGAAGAACATGTCATCCTCTTGGAACAAGCCACTTACTTCAGTGCCTATCGCCACGATAGCTCTCGGTCACGCTCAACCCGTCGAGCATTATCTTTAGGTCCCGGCGTCCACGTCAGTCACGATGATGAACAAATCGACGATGACAT
>NC_006687.1:570000-582500 GCF_000091045.1 Cryptococcus deneoformans JEC21
CCTCTAATAGTAATCATTGGGGCCAAATACCATAGACGCTCACCTCTCCAGCTATAATAAGGCGATATCAGCATTAAAACTCATTGATTGGTTCGGCACATGTGAATGAGATCAGATCTCCAGGCTGCCGCCGCATTCGTTTTGAAACTTACCTCGCATGATAGATACTCCGCAAATTCTCCCCTGGAAAGCAACACCTTCAAATTCGCGGCCAACAGGAGTGACAACTTTTTTAGGGAGTACGGGAAGGTGGTTGAGACCTGCCAAACCCGATCAGTGCTTGTGTTTCTCCCGGCGCTCCCCATCTCTTTGATAACGTGAAGCAATTTTGTAAAATGGGCAAGCTTTTGAAAGATGCCATTCCAAAACTCACCTTCCTCTACAAGCAATCTGATAATCCTATCTGAAGTACTATCCCAGGAAGGGTAAGTCCCTACAAATAACTGCTAATGAAGATACGCGCGTCACTCACAAGACAAAGTCACCCCTACGGTACCATTATTATAACTTCCAAATTGAGAAGAGGACGACAGTACGGAGCAGGGCTTACCTTTGGGTAGTCTCATCGCGGATGATAGTGAGGAGCGACTGAAGCTGAGAGGTGGGGGGGAGAACGAAGGCGTTATCGGGGAGCTTGGCCTTATGGACGTTGCTTCCAGATGCAGGGAGACATGTCGTGATGTTGGTGAACATAATGCGAGCAACGAAATTGGAGAAGGGGAGCTAGGTTGGCGAAAAGCGAAGATAGAAGCGGTGAAAGGAGGGGGAGAAGCTTCCGTTGGATTAGCTGCTGTGGTAATCCTTCTGGAGAATCCTCCGGCCTCGTTCATGCCTGTGGTGTGCCTGGCTTCTCCATTCATATTATAAAACTTGCCCTTCCAATCAACAATACAGTCACGTGATCATTCTACCTGATCCGATCATATCGGTCAATTATTATTTATTGCGCCTTCGGCCATATCCGAGACTAGTTTTTGGCAAATGTTACCCAGACCACCGAAAGCTTAGTACACTATCCTCCGCCCTTCATCAGCCTATTATCCCCACATCGCACCCTCTATAATCAATACGACTCTCGAAAAGAACGTAAGGGGATTTATCGTACGGTATCTGAGGCGGTCAAGCTTCCACGTGTAAAATAAAACTCGAGGTGGCTTATTGTTCGCCGACTTTATTGTCGAGTTAGGTGGAAAGCAGTATCGATTTCACTTGTCAAAGACTATCAGTAACTCAAAATAAAATTACTCCAATGACTATCATTGCCGGATCATCACAATCACCTTCTCTTATACATCATCCAACACCGATAGTTGTCAACAACAAAAGGACGTCAGAAGATACTGTGCCTGGCGAGGTACGATTGGAAGAGGAGAAATATGGACGAACGGATAGCGACACGACTATAGTGTCCAGGGAGAATGTAGGGAAATTGGGCAGCATTCGGAAGCATGGTAGAGGATTGACAGAGGGTGATAACGGTTGGTACCCACCGTATCATCTGAGCTCAGAGTACAGTGGACTGATATACGCTCGTAAAAGAGGTGCCGGACATGCCAAAAAACAACTTGGCTTTGGTGATGCCTGCGTAAGTATCTCCATGTGTCTCAAGGTCTAGGCTAACTCTATTGTTTACAATTAGTCTTGGTCTAGTACTTTTTCTGGCGGCCTTGGATCAAACGGTAAGGTCTTCAATCGACCCACTGTCGTTAACGAATCCTTCCAAATAGATTGTTGCAACAGCGCTCCCTACTATCGCAGAAGATCTCAACTCATCACCCTCGGAGTATTCGTGGGTGGGCACGGTATGTAATCGGTCTTTGCTGAATGACACAGTTGCTGACCAATCTTTGGTAGGCCTACATGCTGTCCTCGACAGTCCAGACTCCTTTCAATGGTCGTGTCTCAGACATCATTGGTAGGAAGCCAATGCTGTATGCGGCTATTGTGATCTTTACCGTCTTTTCTGCACTGTGCGGTGCCGCTAAAAGCTCGAGCTGGTTGATTATCGCCAGAGCATTTCAAGGACTAGGCGGTGGATCTATCATTGGATTAACGTAGGTCACGGAATTCCATCTATATTTAATGATGTTTGTTAACATTTATCACATCCCAGCTCCATTATTGTCTGTAAGCTTGGCTCTTGGCCCACATAGTTCACAAAGTTGCTGACGCCTGCTCAGCGGATATCGTCCCCCTTGAAAAGCGTGGAGCGTATCAAGGGCTTTTGGGATCTTCATGGGGCATAGCTGCGGTAATATTGACATCGTCTATACTATAACTGTGACTAATCAAAGTGCCTGCAGGTATTGGGTCCTCTGCTTGGCGGAGTTCTCACCGAAAAAGCGTCTTGGTGAGTTTCTAGATAGCGAAATAAACAAGGAAGTTCTCGATTAAGATAATGCAATCGCAGGAGATGGTGTTTCTGTAAGAGCATTGCCATATGTTTGACGATTGAACATTTGAACATTACTAATATCTCAATGAAGACATCAACCTTCCCACATGTGGACTTGCATTCGTGCTTCTCATATTTACTCTGAAACTTAATCCTACTCGCAAGCTTACATTCAAACAACTTTTAGCCACTTTCGACTTTGTAGGACTGTGAGTGCCGTGGTGTCAACTATCGTACAATTATAAGCTTACTAATCAATCGGTTACAGAGCTCTTTTACTCATTTCATGCGCTCTTCTTATTGTTGGCTTTTCCCGAGCAGCTGATTACGGCTTTGATACCCCAACTTCATACGGCATTATAATCGCAGGCGCTGTTGTTTTTGTCGCCGCTGTTGTCAACTTTTTAATGACCAAACGTAACGCTATCATACCCTCAAGAATGTTCAAGAACAGGACAACGCTATTTTTCCTCCTTGGATCGACCCTGCACGCCATCGCTTTCCTGCCTTCTAATTATTTACTTCCGCAAATGTTACAAGGAGTGGGATTTACATATTCCAGTCGCCACAATGGACTGACAATCATTACAGCTTCGAGGCGATACACCTCTTGAGTCAGGGGTTCACTTGTTACCCTATGCCCTTCTTGTCGCTTGGATGACTGTGGTCGGTAGGTCGATTTTATTACACCCTCAAGTCAATTTGCGCTAACTTGGCCCATCTCAGCTGGACAGATCAACTCTCGTCTCCGTATCATTCGTCCTGTTGTCTGGATAGGCTATGCGTTGGCTGCAATTGGATTTGGACTGTTTTATAAGTACTACACGGCTGATGTTTCCTACGCAACACAGGAGGGCTTGTTGGTCATTGCCTCCACTGGCATTGGGTTGAGCCTTCAATCTCCTCTGCTAATTTTGCAAGCGGCTATGCCGCTCAAAGAGATGGCTGCTACTACGAGTGCTTTCTCCTTGACAAGGAGTATGGGGGGAAGTATTGGTGTGTCCATTATCTTTTTTCTCAGAGTTGCTTCAAATTGAGTGTCGTATGATAGATCAGTACTGAACATATTTCCTAGGCTTGGCTGTTTTCACCGCAGTCTTGAATACCAACCTCCGTACTCGCTTCGCAAAGATTCCAGGATATGGGACTGAATTCACTGTGCCTAGGTCCGCCTCTGACTATGCCGCTCTTCAGAATTTGCCAGATGGAACAATGAAAGACCAAGTCATGACAGGGTTTGCAAATTCTTTTAGGCAATGCTGGATCATCGGTTGTGCCTTCTTCTTGGGATCTCTTGTCGTGAGTTTTGCCGACATTGCCTGCTTCTCTAAATGGCCGACTGAACATTGCGCTCCTTCTAGTTAACCCTTTGGACCAAATCATATAGCACAAGGCGCTCTAAGCTCCAAGCAGGGCTTATTGAAGGGGAGGCCCAGGAACAAACAGACCTAGAAGCTCAGATTGAGGTACCCAGGAATGGGGATAGAACTACTGAACTCCCATTGACCGGATATTACACAGTCGACGAGTTCTCTGGGGAAGAAGCGAAGCAAGGCGATCGCAGGATTCCAAAAGAATTAAGCTGAAAAGGTCTATCGATTGTTATACATTTATTTACTCATCCAGTATCGCATGAAGAGCGCCGATGGTAAGTTGGGCACTATATGCTACCGCTCTTAATACAGTTAGGCGATCAGTTGAAAAAAGTACTTCCATTACCTCTTATACATGATTTACTCGCTGCTTAGATACGAATTACAAAGAATCGCCGCCAAAGATCGATAATTAACTCCATAATTCACAGCGTTCCCCACGCATTTTCTTTAACTGCTGTAGACAGGAGTCTCGCCTTTCCTCCCTTCAGATAAGAGTACAACTGCGTATTTGCCAGAGATTTTCCATCCGGGTTCCTCCTCGTCGAGTTTCTCTCCAACGCCAGTTGGAATACCGACCACGACATCAGACTTGATCGTTCGGAGTGAGCAGACAGGAGGCGATCCAGCCTCTGAGGCCAAAGGACCAATAGCAATAGAGAACGGAGTATCCAAAGGAGCATGGCAGTCGTATGTAAGCTTGCGATGATTGAGATCACCCTTGAAGATGACAAGGTCTGATTCGGAAAGATACTGAAAGAGATCAGGTGCCTCAGAATGGAGGTCCCACTGACAGCATCTCCTGTCAATAATCATTCCGCAAATAAACAGGAAAGGGTCAAAGACTCACGAAAGTATATCCGGTACACCAGAATGGGTGAGCTATGAGTCAATTAGCTACTTGTCATCGCTTAGTTTCCTGGTTTCCTGACCGCACTCACCCTCGTACTTCCACTTGCCCTCTTTCTCGTACTTCTTCCACCTGTGACCAAGGGTCCTCAACGAGTCCATTTCGACGTCAGTAGCTTCTTCGAACAGATGACCGTAAACACAAGAGTTGAGGATCCTAAACTGCTGTCAATCACAAATGTCTACATCATAGCCATGGCCACGTACCAGTCCCAATCCTTTTTGGTAACGTCACTGACGAACCAGGGGATCTTTTTGCCGTGGAAGATTACCTGACTGCAAATGCCACTTTGGATGAGCCAATCGGCGTAGACCATGTCGCAATACAGCTCGAAGCCAGCATTGTCTAACACAAAATCGATACGGCCTCCCTTCAAAGTAGCAACGTAATTTGCAAGTTTATGAAGATCATTGCCCAGGATATTCTTCTCAGTGGCCGCAAGATGGTCACCGCCAGTTGACTGCAGTTTTTTAATATCATCCTCAGTCATGTCGATAAGGAGAGACAAGTCGGTGGAATTACCCCACAGACAAACTAATCGTTTGTGTTCAGCTGCAAAGAGCTACAATTTGCCATGCGACACTCACCTTGCGTCAACTCGAGGAATAGCAACTTCTTCTTCTCCAACTGCTCTTCTTCTGACAAGTTGGCATCAATGGTCTGAGACTCAGAGAATCGTTGGGAAAGCTCAAAGACAGCTTGGTTGGAGCGAGAAAAGGTGTCGCATTTCTGACGGAAGAAGACGTCTGACAACAATATCAGTCTTATTTCGGTCACATACCATTCATGGATCAACTTACCGTACTCGACAAAATACTTGCTCAATGAGAAACATTCTCTCAATCTTCGGTACTTGTAAGCTTCAGCAAAGAGCCAAGGGGCATTCATGAAATCTTTGCCTCTGAAGAATTTGGCGATTTCCTTAGTAAAATAGTCGAGTTAACTGCAGTACGACCTATTCAAAGAATATGAGGTCCTACCTTGTTCCATAATGCAATATCGCCCGCCCCATCGTCAATGATTGGACGAAGTTTGCTGTTTCCTTGGAGATCGCCCATCAAGTGCTCCATCCTTCCGATGCAGTTTACAAGATCCACGATACGGTCCTCGTCGTATTCCTGATTGACAGACTTCCAAACATCGTCGATGGCCTTCCCAAGGATAGTAGGGAGTCGGACGCCCATGGTAGCCTAACGATGTAACGAATCAGCCATCATTTACAGCCTACTAAAATGGTTGCGTACGTGAGCAAAAGAATACTCATGGTAGCCTCGGTCTAAAGAGTATTCGTTAGAATCGGGTGATGCAGACTCAAGAGCTGGAATTGAAGGACGCACAAGCAGGCCAAGGAGGTTGGTCTTCAGATATGGATCAGCATACATACATGTGTGGCATTATACAGCATTATAACTCACTTGGGTTAACCCTAGATGGTGTTCGTGGGTATTGCTATTAAGAATCAACTGATGTGTCAGCGGTCTGGCGATTATAAATAGTCGGAAACTCAAACCACTCACATTAGCGTTCTGTCGAAGCTCGTTCGCCTTTGGTTTTGGGGGAAGATTGCCCAAGTTCAGCTGAAAAATCCTTGATGGTCAGCGGATTGGCCATGGGAACCGTTTCTCCGTCATCAAATCGTTACGCTGCACGCACCACGGTCTTCTGAGGCGCCTTCGCGCTGGGGTGACTCTTGTTGGTTCCGCTCTCGTTGCTCATATTGTACTTTATGGATAAATCCGGTGTAACTGAAGGTGATATCAAAATTCAAGATGTGACGATGGAAAAGAATAAAAAAACAAACAAGAGCGGAAATTGAATGTTCGTGGGTTATATCACGTTCAGCAGCTGTGGAGGGACGGATTGTAGATTGTAATAAGAAGTCCCAGACGGCCATCGGCAAAGCCCCGGCCCCGCATAATAACATCATTGACGGAATGCCAATCGAGCAATTGAGGAACAGGGGAGGATAGAGAACGTCAGCGGCTATACTTTCCAGTTTCCAGTTCCCGCCGTAATAAAAAAGGTGTGGCCCGAATGGCCGGTGAAGAAAGGCGGATGAAGTGAAAACGTCAGACGTCAGGGGCCAAGGACGGGTCAAGTGCGTCATATCGCATCCCCACACTCCGGCGCCCGGAGAAATGATATCGGTCACCACCTGCGAACGGAACAAAACAAATACCCTGATAAAAACATCGACCACGGATAATAATAAAGAGCGGTATTAATTCTCTATAAGAAGTCGAGATCTTTAACTCGAAAACTGAGTAAAGGAGAGACACAAACAACAAGAAAAAGGCAAGGCAACTTGCGCCTAGTACTTCCTCGCGGCATATTACATGGCTATCAAAAGGCTACATGGGGGGCAGCCAGCAGCTGCCACAATGCGGCGCAGCCTAACCATGCTCAGTCGTGGAAGGTGATTCGCCCATTACCAAAACGGAGAAAAAAGGGAACGTCATAAAAGACGGAAAAAGAAGGAACCCCCCCACCCCCTCAACATTTTCAGACTCGCTAAAAAAAAAAACGTATATCACTTTCTACCATTAAAGACTGGAGATAATACGCATGACAATGACACACACGGTACCGAAGAAGATAGTGGAGATAGATTACTCCATGGCTTCGCCGCCTCTGGCAATAAAGACTAGAAGCAAGGCAAAAAAGTCAAGTTGAGAGCATAGAGTATAGGAGGTCGTAAACCATCCAGATCTTCCGATAAAAATGTACGCAGAAAAAAGCTGACAATACCAGAATGGCGTAGCGTGGCAACTGAACAAAGGCTCACCGTATCTTTGAAATAAGCTGTATGTCTTATGCCTGGCAAGTGTTTGTAGAATAGTATGATGAGATAAAATCTTTCTCGGTTGGAGATCGTGTGTAATCTTTGAGGGTATGGGTTTTAAGATGTTCTTTATATATAGACAGCAACACGCCTACAAGGGTCATATTATTCAATGATCATGGGCTTTCTGGTTCACATCAACTACTGTCGGGATTACTTGGTCCATCCTTCTGGTTGGGCGAATCTTTGTCATGGAGATCCAGGAGATCAGTGTCAATGGTAGGTTGGAACAAAGACAACAGAAGCCATTCATCAGTCATCAGAAGAGTGATCAACTAGACACATGTACGTTCTTTTGTTCTCCCTTCCGCGTATCAAATTCTCCGTCGGCGTCGGACGAAGCCACCTGTGTTGAAAGGTCGGTGCAAGGCATGATCATACACGTGTGCAGAAGGATAGAGACAGACATCCTGACAACAACTAGCCTGCGATCATCAGCCTCCTCAAATAATGCTGCTGTAAAAGAGCAGCGGGGTCTCGTCAATTGCCAAGTCTCATTCAGCGATCAACCAATGTTGTGAAAAGGATGCACTCCGATCGCTCACGACCTGCTGCTGATGGGTGTTGTTGGACATTGATAGAATGTGCCTGTGTGACTGTGTTGTGTGACCAAGTGCATTATTATCTACATCATGCACGACATCATGATCACGATGGTGCCAGTTGCCCAGCGGAATGTATCGTCGCCGTTTGGGTTTATTATGCGCCGTGCATTAATTTCATTTGAGGTCCGAATGGGTCCCGATTTACTATTATTTATGTATGTTCTTTTCTTATTTATCCTCTTTTCCTATAGAACTACTAGATCTTTTGGTACCTAAAGATACTACAATTACCATTATCCAGACGCTCAAACTTAGCCATATACGGCTACATTCCGATTTCTGAACCTCTCGCTCCGTATCATCGGAGGACCCAAGGAATGTTTCCATCCTCCTGCAGATCACTCCCAATATTCTCTATTTTCTACTCTTCCCGCCTACAAACTCCTCCATCAAATCACCACTTAAAAAGCCTCAAAGGCAAAACCTGAGCGCTCCCTCCTCGGATGATCAGCAGTTTTGTCGTCTTTTTTCATTCCGTCGTCCTATCGTCCAGCGACCCAACAAAGCACGGCATTATCGCCCCTAGCTACTAAGCACACACTTAAATCGAGGCATGGAAACTATGGCAATTTCTTTCGCTTCAGTTCTTCCGCTATTTCTATTGATCTTCCTTTCATCATCATATACCTTCCTTGGAAGCCCTCCGTTTACTGCTGCCTTCCTATTTTAAGCCTTTGTCTTCGCAAACCAGTGCGTCAAGTGACGGATGAAAAAAACGGAGACCTTTGTTGTCCTATTCTAGGATCGTCGGAGTCGAAGACCACTACTAAGCTTCTTTGGCTTTATTACCTCCCACCGAAGAAGAGGACTATTATGGATCGGCTCCACTACTCTTCGTCCTACTTGTTTACAAATTCAAAACCCTCGGGTGATCTGTTTTTTGTCCTTATCCTTATATATGATTACTGATCTTTCCCGAGCTCAAGCACTTACAAATCTGGACCTACATCATAATATCAAATTCCAGTGAGCAGCGCCTATATCTCCTCTATTGTTCCTTGACACAGTCCCCTAACACCATCGCAGTGTGTCAAGCATATTAGCATAAAACATTGGCGCATCAGACTTGTTTCGAAGTCACCTGCTTGTTACTTAGCGACGGAACCGTACTACACCTTCATTCCCAAAAAGTGAAAACGAGTTCAAATAAACTTGAACCAAAAGGCCGATTACTCAAGGTGCTCTACTGATGGCCACGCCACCGGTCTTCAGCAGTACAATAATATGCCAAGTAAGTATCCGGCCTCGCCGCGATATGCAAAACCAACCAAAATACCTGGGGCGTTCAACAAAGGTGTCATAACAGGAGCTGGACACTCCAGTATATACCTCACTCCTGTTCAAGAGGAGAGGATTCTTAACTGGAGGGAGGCTTCAACATCGTCGCAACCTCGGCGGCCAAATGTCAGATCTGCGCCAGCTTCGGTCCGTTTGCCATCCAATAGCAGCATCTGTACCTGCACTTGTACCGATTGCCAAGGAAATCCAAGTCCCATAATGTCATGTTGCTGCTCTGGTCATTCGCCAAAATCCAAAACCAGTCGCCAATCGAAGAAAGACAAGGGTCCAAATTCTCATGTGAAAAGCTACTACTCGAGGAACACAGCCCCCGAGTCCTCCAACATGACGCCCACGTTACCAACCATGATGACAGTCAGGCCGAAGACAGTACCGATAGGGAGGCAGCCTCCTAAAATTAAGGCTAATAAGACCTGGGCTGCCTCTCGCCCAACATACGAGCAGACTTCTCCACTTACGGCAGGACCACCACAATGGACAGCCCCTGGTGATTCACCAATGGATATTACCCCTTTAAATACAGAAATTCCAATGTTCCGGATTGCAGGCTCAAGAGACCCTATATCGCAGAGCTAGTAAGTACGAGGATGCTTGATTATTATAAAATGAAGCTGACATCTGACTGGACCCAGCTGGAAACGAATGTTTCCCCCTGCTGCAATGCCTACTGCGATGCCTGCATTTGGGTTGCTTGTAGGTGAACCATCTTTTAACAAATGCTCATGACGTATAATGGGATGGTAGCCACCTCAATTATTTGGCATGCCATCCAGAAAACCATAACAAGCTCAACCCACGCGAGTCAAAATTGGAAGCCGTTGACCGTTGTCTATCCAACTGGGGTTGATGTCTAAAGAGACGCCGAGAGAATGGTGGAAAACACTTTGGATTTTACGAGCTTGGATGCTGAGGCTAAGGAAGAAAATGGGTATTAGAGTCATATTTGCGCATTTGCATTTGGGGCTGCGGCCACACCCAAGAGAACCGCAGACTGTGTGAAATGGAAGGAAATCTAGGTCAAACGAAACCAATTATAAAATGACGAATGTTTTCGGTAATATTATCACGAACGAGTGAAAAAGGAAGCATTGGATTTGCGCTCGTACATCAGATATAACTTAATTACTAGGCGCTGATCGCGGGTTTCGCATCTGTAAGTTCATAAACGTGATGTACTTAGTGGTTGATGACCAAGTTAGCTCGTACAAGGCACTCAAACTTCAATGGCTATTAGTGACTTCTATATTCATCTGGAACTACAATATTCGAAGATGACCCATCACATCGTAATAACCCTCATGCATCTTCGAGCATTTGATGTTCCCTCCCTTGTGTCTCCCCATCCCCTTGATGGACAGTGCCATAAGATACTTCCCTTTCCTCCTCCTCCTCACTGGCATGAGTCTCTTCATCTCCGATCTCACTTGAACTTTCCTCAAGACCTTCTTCAGTTTCATCATCGATGAAGGCGTCAGAGATGGCATTTCTGCCCTTTTTTGAGTTGAGATGTTCCCCACGGGAGGAAGGATACCTTGCTCTGCGCCAGGCTGCATTCTTTCTTTTCCTCCTATCTTCTCTGATTTGGCGATGAAGATTGATATATTCTAGCATATAATATATCAGCAATCAAGAGTCGCAGCACGCTGAAGAGCTCACCTTGTTCAGTCTCACTAGGCTTCTCAGCATCTCCGTTCCAAGATCCATTCTTATCATCTGGCTCATATTCCACATCATTCGAGTCCAAGGCCTCCCAAAGGCTGTCTTCGTATAAACGATCGTGTTCCATGTCAACCTTATGAAGCATGTCATGTAATATCGCATCTTCTTCATCCTCCGCGTCGCTTTCTGACTCGGAACATAAGATGGAGGGGGTGGCATCAAGAGAATGGGGTTCGGGTATCGTTGGATGATGGTTGTAGAAGGAGGAAAGTGCTCTCCAGGGGATATCATTTGGGGGGAAAAGTTCGCGGGATAGGTTATTCCAGCAAGTGTATTCGGAACCATATTCAATAACCGATGTCCCCTTATTTCTGCCTTCTGGTGACCTTCGTTGCTCATGATCCTCAGCAACTTCTGCAGGGCTGCTGTGGACGTCTGTCATGCTAGTTTTCGTATCTTGGAATGAAAGGGCATCTGCACATTGTAAAGCCAAGGCTTGCTGAACGTGAAGAGAGATAACAGCAAAATCGTCGTCATCCTTCGCACCGTTTGACGATTGGCCGGCTTGAACGGCCGATTGTTCCGCAATGATGATTGAATTTAAGACAAGAGGCTTGAGGAATTTGAGGAGGTCAATATAGAGTCCTTGAATAGTTGATAATGTGATAGTGAGGTTAGGTTGCCCATCACGTCTGTACATAGCTTCGTCAGCTCGTTACCTAACTCATTGAAGCTAGACTAGTGTTAGACTCACTCAAGGAAACGCGACATTGAATTGTACACGAAGATATCCAGACCACGACTTTTCAGACAGTCAATAATTTCAGGGCGTTTCGATCGCTGTCGATCACTAATACCCGTCTCACGAAGACTTTCCAACATATCGGTTGATGACTCCGCCTGATTCCTTTTTGCAAATATCACATCGGCTCCGCCTGCAGCATGTATCTCGGCCGTCGTCATTCCTTCTTCTAGAAGTTTCTTGGTCCGATATCTTTCCCGACACTGCTGTCGATTGAGTATCTGCGTGAGCAACAGGCGTTGTTCTGGTGTGCGTCTCTTTTTTGGAATAGCTTGAATTGCTGAGAGATTGCGAAGGTCACGCGCTATTTTCTCTTCACGACTGCCTATGCCGGGGACTTGAAGGCTATTGGAAGGACCGGCTGAAGAGCGCTCATCATCGCTGGAGGGTTCTGCAACCGGTGGGGTGGTAGGTTGTGTGACCTCTTCCTTATAATAATAATCAAGCCAAAATTTCCAAATGAGATGATCAAGCTCGGGGACCTTGTCGACTCCGATGGATTCAAGCCATTCTTCTGCCTCCCAACGCTTCTCCATTTCCTCCGTACCGGGCCAGCTTTCAATGATACGTTTCCTCTCGCCGGGCCTAGTATCTCTGGGTATGTCAACTTCCTTA
>NC_006687.1:587500-592500 GCF_000091045.1 Cryptococcus deneoformans JEC21
ACCAAATGAGATCATATATCACGGTGGGAGAAGGAGATCTGTCGCTCCAATTACTTACAATATAAACTCCTCTTTTTTCAACGAAAAATGCTCTTTCTTATCCAGGTTTTTGCTATTTTTGGTACGGACGTGGTGTAGAACTCTGGCGCGTCCGGCATAGAAGGTATACTCTGACGAGCATAACATAGAAGCTAAAAGGTGATTAAAAGGTAAGACTCAATCGATGACGCTTATGAGTTGAATCCGTACCAAATACCAGTCGATTGAAGTTGGCGCCAGTGTCCGTTCCTTTGAAATAGTGAGGTACTTTCATTGTTGTTATAGCAAAATTGATGAAAACGTTCATCATAACAGTACCAAGTCCGTTGTGTGCGGTATCCAGCTATTGGGCGGATTAGTGTCGTTTTCTTGGACTGTTGACGATATGCCGCTCACAAGAGCCACATGATTACGGTTCTCCAGCTGACGGCTATACCAAGTCAAAAAAGTTGAACCCTGTTTGCGTGTTGATCGACGTGCAAATGATTGTTTGATCGCTGTGCCCCATCGAGAATAAGCTCGTCTCACGAACAAATATCACCACTCACAGTAATTTAGAAACTTAGTATAGTCCGGCATAATGTCCAGTGTCCCGGTCCGTATCAAAAAACCACAATAAGGGAAATCTGCTTATCGTCAATGAACAATCGTGTGGCCTGCAAAATTAACTCACCAACATCCCCTTGTTCGTTGACACCGCATACAGGAGCCAGCTGCTTACCAGTATCGTATTCAAACGATAGGAGAGTTTTGTCTACAGATATTCGCGCGCCATACTCAGGAAATCCGCGAGACATCACGTCTACAAAGCGTCGGGCTAAGTTATAGTTATCTGTGATGAAAAGAAAGTCGTCGATGTAGCGGAGAAGAAGCTAAGCGTAGGGTGAGATGGGTCTTAAGACAGGGGGCGAGCTTGACAAACGTACGCTGCCTTCGCGTCGAGTCCAAGAGAGATGTTCGTTTTCCAGGTATGAGTAGAACATTGTGCAAAGCAAAGTGCTGACTTTAGAGCCTTGGGGAATGCCTGTCTTTTGTCGATAGTATTGCTTGCCGACCTGAATACATGCAATTTTAGTGAACATATTACGTAGAGAAACACAATCATAACACCCACTTGCCACACATTGTCTTTGATATGGGTACGCAAAAGATCAAGACATTCTTGAGTGGTCACTGAATATCTCCTCACCTAAATCGAGACTGGTCAAATCACAAAACGACAGCAGCCGAAATTTGAGGGGGCGCTCTTACCATGTCCACAATGGTAGCATTCCGCATGGAAGCTGCAATCTCTTTAGCATGATCGGCGAACGTAAGTGAAACATCCTCTGCAATTAAAGTTCAATTTTCGATATATTTGAGATAAGGGGACTTGCATTACCTGTAGGAATTGCTCTCGATTTGAAAAATCGTTTCGAAGTGCCTTGGTAAGCTTTATGGCCCGGCGGCAGGAGAACGCTGTATAGTATAACGCGATATTCAGAGCTCTGCATCGTATACGTCAGCTTTTCTGGAATCATCAGAAGTGTCAATTCAACATACCTGGCGAAGCATATCTTCCAGCATTTCAAGCATCTTGTCCTGCTTGATGGAGTCAAAAGCGGCCTTGATATCCGTCTTAATAAAGTACAACTGGGGCCTACAACAGCGAGCAAATGGATCAGCATCTAAAAATCGGCCATCAAGCCAGTCTCGTACAGGTTCCCATGCTTCTTGGTCAAATCACACTTAAGCTTCTGGAGCGGTGGGAAGATCTCATTTGTACCGAAGAGAGCTCCTCCCAGTCTGGGTTTTTGTCGATCCTTTAATGTTCCACTATTAGTAACCAATTATATATGTAAATCAGTCATGTTTTACCTTCTCCGACGTGAGCACTTTGTGTACATTCCCCAAAATTTGGTTCGCGCTCCAGGATTTTCGTTTTGAGTTCGTCGTGTCCGGCGTTTCCTGTAGTTATAATGAGAGACTGTCAACAAAGACATATCGCGAAACTCACGATTTTCCGCCCGAGGTTGACAATGGGCCGAAATCCAGTGGGTTTGGGGATAAGACGCGCGGTCGATACGCCCAGAACACCTCGCCGTGCTGCTTCAACCTTGTTCTGAGAGTGGCTTGAATAAGCCGCGGTACATAGGAGCAAGAGACAAATCAATTCACCTTGTCAATCTCCTCCAACAGATTGTCCTGGAGTTTCCGGTAATGAGGTCTAACGGCCTTGTTCCAGTCCTTCTGAGAGTAGTACACGGTCTCGTATTTGGTCGTCGCCGTTTCAGTGACATAGAATGAATTCTATTATCTAATGTTGGCAAGTATAGTATCGAAATACGTTTTGTACTCACCTTGATAAGAGGTACAAGGAAGCATTCGAATATCCAATGGATTAAGCTGAGAACCAACTCTTTTCTTTTCTTCATCTCCCCCGGAGACACTCTCTGTCCGGATCCGATATTTTCATGGAGCCATCGGAAGTCGTTGATCCTCAGGTCCTGACTTAAGGAATGGAGAGATATAGTTTCGAACTGTTTAGCCGTGATAAATCTACGAACATCTGGATACCAATCAGCTTCGTCCTCTTCGGGAATCGAGCTCATTAATCACTGGCAAGGAGAATATCCAGGTTGTGTTGGCTTCCCATGATTTGTGTAGAAAACAAAGAGCGAACGATAGTGGTGACGAACCAGCATACCTAGGTTTGAATTTTAGCCACGCTGAAATCCTTTTCTAGAATGTGAACTGACCTGCCGGTGCGTCTTAGGCATGAAGGGATTGTGAGTCTTCTCCTCATAAATAGCGATATTCACCCTTGCAGATCGTTCCCGTCTAACCGCACTCGTTGGTAAAGTCTGTTCATTAGACTGCGCTGGCGTTGCCGTCCAAGCTGACTTCTCTGTGTAAGTTGGCGGCGTTTTTGAAGACTGAACAGCAGCTGTAAGTTACCGACATAGAAAAGTGACTTCTTGGAGGTAGCTTACCACTCTATCCATCCTCTTCGAACAGGGTCAGCGAAATCACCAGCGCCACTAGAAACTACACACACCTTGAGGCACTGCTTCATAATATCCTCATATTCCAATCGACTATGCCGCACTATGATCTCTCTCGCAATCCCGATCATACCCGCAGCACGCTTTGGAAGTTTCTCTGTGGTGAGGGTGGAGATATCTTTGTTGTTACCGACAAGCTGTGGGAATATATCGTCGAGAAGAGACAAACAGTCAAAGTCGCTAGGTGCCTCGTGTGATTTCTTACCACACTTGAGAGAGTTGAGGATATCTGATGTGGGTGAGCGGACTCCCTCAAGGATGTAACATATGCGGACTTACGAGAGGGCGGAAGACCATGAGATAATACACCTTGCTTATGCCAGTAGGGGCGCCCGTAAAACATACGCTGCCGCTGAATACTGATGTTGCTGGGACTGAAGTCAAAGTAAGCACTTCATGATCGCACGATGGGATAAGTATAGACACCGACTTTCCATCGTCCTTTTTTTCTTTAGCCTTTGCCTGGTCAAAAATCTCAGAGCTCTCTTCTGCTTGAATCACAGTCGTACTCTTTGGGCGTTTTCTTTTACCCTTCCTATTTTTCTCAGCTCCTCTTTTCCGCTTCCTACTGAGTTCTATCTTTGAGAAAGCTCTGCGATGGTCGTCTTCATATAATTCATATAATGGTATACCGCTCAGCTGTAGATAGCAGTTATTGCCGACAGGGCTGAAAAGGGAAGTACCAAGGAGGAGTTGGCTGAAGGATTTGTCTCCGATTCTAGGAATGGTCAGAAATCAAACTGTAATAAGAAGGGCGCCCATAGCTCACCTTGACCTCAGGATTTGCCATTCAGAAGATCTGAACACGCCAGCAGGTCCTTGTATCGTTTGATTCGGGACCGATGGGCGAGACATGTTGATCGGTAGATCTTGTATGTGCAACTACAGCCCGCATGAACTTCAAAATAACTTTGAATCTACCTAATTTTCACATACCTTCGACGATGTGCGAAAAAGCAACAAGTTTTGGACCTTTCCGGGGCCGGAACTCGCCTTTGCAACATGGCTCAAAGCTTTATCTATAGCCTCCTGCTGAGTGGGGAAGATGACACGTCTATCCTTGTCAAGTTCGACGCGATTGAGTTCGTCCTCATTCCTGAAAGCACAAAGGGTAGTTTTGAGAAATGTGCTAAACGCTGTAGTATTAGAAGCCTGCGGTTGACTTTCAAAACCTTCTAGACGAGAAGATATGAACTTGGAGAGAGTGTAGATGTAAGGATAGTACGCCGACAACGTCTTGTGATGAAGAGTGGGGGGCGAAGTTTCTTGTTGGATTTTGGCGGGCGCTCGGTCGGAGAAGGGCGTCGTCATGATCCAAAGACGAGAGTCCGGCTACGCTCAGTTAAGTCGTCGGCCTCTGTCGCGTCAAATCTGGATTGTCCACTGAGCATAAGTTGTGGCAGAACAGAATGAGAAAGACACAGCGAAAAGCAGCCTGTTCTGACCAGCCATCAAGGTCCTGCCTGCCCTGCGCGTCGCCAAATACTGCTATTATCAAATGCACGCGACTACTTTTTTTTCTCCGGCCGCCTACGTACGATGTGGAAACCTATGTTTAAATCCATGTTGCCAATGACGGATACGTGAGAAGAATCGCCAATGTGGCGGCAGTAAACAAGCGGTGATGCAATGGACAATAGATCAGAACAGTAAGACATAAGGCATTACATATGAAGTACAAAGCAGTTCTTTGCAAGTAGACGAAGAACTCGCTACTCATCTGTCTCCATAACATCCTCCCCAGCCTCCTCAATCGCACCAACAGCCAACTGAGGACGAAACTCTTCAGACCACTGGAAAACCAACATTCAGCCATTATATCATGTCATTCTCATGTCATTCACTCACTTTGGGATACTGCCTTTTGTACAAACTCATGCAGATAGTATCCATCTGCTGAATAGGTCCGTCAAAGTG
>NC_006687.1:597500-600000 GCF_000091045.1 Cryptococcus deneoformans JEC21
GGATCAGCTTGAGAGCATGTGCCCTAGAGGGGTACTTCTGTGCCATGGCGCTTTTACGGGGAGAGTATATGGATATATATGAAAATGAAGGGTTTGATGAACAACGAAATAAGAATTCGTTTATTGTCCGTATCGCCCATGTGGTCCAAAAAGCGACAAAAAGTGGAGGTGATGGAGGCCGACACCGGCGGAGGCCGAAAGACCAACAACTGCTGCTGGCACCGGCGTTACCCGATAGCCATGACTTCTTTCTAAAAATAAGTAAGAAACACTGGAAAAGGGGATGATGTCTATGTGAGCACGCCGTCCGATGTAAAATGTGTCAGATCAATTCCCTTCAGATGGATAACAATGGCGGATATAGTATCAATCTAGGTTTGTCCATACACTTTTGTTCGCTAGTTACAATCCCGTTCCTTTTACTCTTGCAATCTCCTAAAAGTCTCGCCAATCTCATTGTACAAGGCGTCGAATTTAGCCTGAATTTCCTCCTCGCTCTGTGTGTTGGGAGATTCAAACTTCATTTGTGAGAGTTTGAACATGATGTCCGAAGTAGCATCGCGAACCTATAGCCCAAATGATGATTAGTGAATCTTATCGTTATCTCATCGGTTTTACCCGTTTTACTCACCTGGGCAAAAGTCATATCGTTAGCCTCGATGGCACGTTGAGACCCGTCGTAAAAGGCCACAAAGTTCTTGAGCATCCCAGAGGTCTTGTAGAAAGGACAATATCGATCGTATTCAGAGATACCGTTCTGCTGAAGGAAGTCATCCTGTACGTTCGTGTTAGCCAGTTCTCGTGATCGTTTCGTTTTGCTGAAAAGATTTTACCTTGAGCATTCTGGCCACTTCTAGAGTAATCTTATCGCTCTCTCCCAAAGCACTCTTTCCGACTAGCTGTACAATCTCCGCCAAATCTTGCTCCTTTTGTAAAATCTCCTTGACCTTGGTCCTAAGATCGATGAAACCTGGGTTGTTCTTCTCGTAATGAGGGTCGAGGATCTTGAGGTATTTAGAATAGGAAAGGTTCCAGTCGACGGATGGGAAATGTTTCCTTTGAGCAAGAGACTTGGAAAGACCCCAGAACACCTGCACGATACCGAGGGTGGCACTAGTGACGGGGTCGGAGAAGTCACCACCAGGGGGCGATACAGCTCCGACAATGGAGACTGTGCCGTTTCTGGAAGGGCTACCCAAACAAGAAACCTTGCCCGCTCGCTCGTAGAAACCAGCGAGCTTGGCACCAAGGTACGCAGGGTAACCAGAGTCGGCGGGCATTTCAGCAAGACGACCAGAGATCTCTCGAAGAGCTTCAGCCCATCGAGAAGTGGAGTCGGCCATCATGGCAACGTTGTTGCCCTGGTCACGGAAGTATTCGGAAAGGGTGATACCGGTGTAGATGGAGGCTTCTCGCGCAGCGACAGGCATGTTGGAGGTGTTGGCGACAAGGGTGGTACGCTTCATGATAGGTTCTTCTCGACCGGCACGCTCAAGGGTGAGTTCAGGGAACTAGGTATAGTTAGTACAATCACGGAATGGGAAAAACGCATGAATGCTCACATCGGCCAAAACCTCGGCCATTTCTAAAATACTCGTTAGTTTTGAGCCTGTGGAAACGGACGTGTTTCATGCTTACCGTTACCGCGTTCACCGCAACCAACATAAACAATGATATCAGAGTTGGAGAACTTGGACAACGCCTGACTCTGAAAAAGGGGTGAGCAACCTTGATCTTTAGAATTGACAGTTTCCCAATATACTTACGATAACTGTCTTACCACTTGAGAATGCGTCAGCACTAGCTATTTGCCCATCCATTACTGAACAAAACGTACCAGCCGAAAGCACCAGGGATAGCAGTTGTACCACCCTGAACACAGGGGAAAAGAGCATCTAAGACTCGCTGACCAGTAAACAACGGGTAGGTAGCAGTCTGCTTTTCAGCTACTGGTCGAGGGGCTCGTACGGGCCAAAGCTGCATCATCGTGTGTTGAGTAGTCTTGCCCTGGAACTCGGTTTCAAGCACGACATCCTATAGATCATTCAGCCACAGGGTCATGATAGTATGCAAAAAAATAAAATAAACTCACCTCCACAGTGTAGCTACCCTTCTCGGCGATCCTGGTGATAGTACCCATAGCCCTAGGCGGTAACATGATCCTGTGGTTATCCACCAAAGAGTTTTCGTAGACGCTACCGAAGATATCACCGCCAGCAATGTGGTCTCCGACATTGAGGTTAGCAGGGTTAAAGTCCCATTTAATCTCTCGGCTGAGGGATTCGGTGTTGATACCACCTGTACCAGATGTCAGGACGGGACCGAGATTATTTGAATTGTCAAACTCACGAGGGATATAGATACTTTGAGATTTCTCCTGAATAGCCTTGAGAGGTCGCTGGATACCGCTGTATGACCATCAGCTAATTGCAAGATAGCAGACTATAAAGAGGATACTGACTCGTAGATATTGGTCATGAGACCGGGGCCAAGTTCAACA
>NC_006687.1:605000-657500 GCF_000091045.1 Cryptococcus deneoformans JEC21
AACATTTGGATTCTTTGCCTTCTGCAGCATGGTTGTCGTAACTATTTCAGGTACCTTTTGCAATGGCTCTTTGATCGACTGACCAGCAGCCATTGTAAGGACGGTTACATCTTGTAACTTTGCCGACTGCACTTTCTCTTTTAAAGGCATCGTGGACAGAGATAGACCAGCGGATGCGGACAATCTTCTCTTCTTTGAGGGGATGCTTCGGTCAACCACGGCATCTGTTGCTGTGGCCGTTTGTAGATACTCCAGTGGCGAAATCTCAGTATCTGATTCGCGAACCATTCCCTCTCCTTTTGCCATCACGTCTCTCAATCGTTTGCTAGCCATTTTTGTATACTCCCATTTTACAACCTCTACCCTACCTCCAGATGACCTACGTAGGGGTGACAGCCGTGGCGTCAAAGGTTCATCTTTCACCCTACAGCCTGTTAAGTCGGCCTCTGATTTGGACCTTTTCTGCCCTTGCGATTTTGGACTAGGCGATGGAAAATCAGGTATGTCGGTAACGTTGAGATGACTTGCTGATCTCCAAGCCGCATCTATCGAGTCTTGAAAGCGAGGAGAATTTTGCCCATAGGATGATGCTGAAATACATTTGTAGCCTAGGGAAGAATGGGCCGTTGAAATCAAAGAAAGCGCAGAAAGAGCTTCGGTCCACTGGCGTTCACGGGGGTCGTAGATTTTTTGGAGCCTGGGCCACCGTAATTCGTAAAGCTACATATGCGTGTCAGATAAGGGCATTCGGTCATAAATAAGGAGAGACGGATACGTGCCTCTGAAGCCGGCAGTTTTTGGAATCCAGCACCCATGACTTCGACACACATAGGTTTCTCGAAGAGTATGGAAGGCGGCGTCATTCCCCTTTGTAATGAATACGTCCATGATAGACCGATTAACCGCTTTTCCATTGATTTTTAATGAGTTAAATTCTTTTCTCTCTTTTCGTGACTCACTCGCTTAAGAGCATCGTCCTTGTCAAACGGTTTGTTTTTCCATCTACCTAGTCGTATGTTCTCATTATACACCTCCAATTCATCCCTGCTACAACCATAAGAAACACGAAATAGAATCTCAAAATGCGGAGTCTCGCAGCGAGATTTGACTCGTTCTGCGTTAGTGAGCACACCAACATAGAACGTGGTAAATACAGACGTATCCACTATTATGACTTGTATCAGCTTTTTCTCGCAGTCCTCCGATGGTCTATATGGAACAAAAAAGCGTGTACCTCGTAATTCTCGTGCCCGATCAATGTCCCAGCCTGCACCCAAAACGACCAAATCAATACAATCACCCAAGTTTGGAATGTAGTCTTTCTATCCAAGGACGCAGTGTTGAAGTCAGATCTTTACATGCAAGCAGCAAAGGTAGACATACCTTCAATTTTACCCATTGCCACCGCATGTTAATGTAGGTGGATTCGGCAGCTTTGAGAACTAAACCCTCTAGAAAAGTACAAGTTAAAACATGGTAAGATAACTACACGGATCTGGGTAGCCTACCTTCACGAAGGTTGTTGCTCTTCTTAAAGATAGCTTCCAGCTCCTGTGTGTGGATTTAGTCTAGAAAACAGAAAAACAGTCCTATTATTATGATACTCACATCCAAGGCATATTCCGGCCCATGTTGCAAGGAAATCTTGGTTCTTTCAGCCAGCTGACTCTACCCATCGTCAGTAGGGGGAGACGTCACTCTCAGGAGTTTCTGACTAACAAAGCCCGGTATAACCATGATGACGTCCTCTAGCAGCCTTCTTCGCTCTTCGTAAGTGTGGTTGAGCAGACCTTGACCGTTGATATGCAATATATCAAAGAAAACGAGGCACAGATGACGGCCTGAGATGCTCGGGAGACTTTTACCAGAGCTAGAAATTGTAAGGCGCTCTGTTGATATTCATATAAACAAGAGATAATAGAATCCAACCTACTATGCCCAGTTCATAGCTCCTGCCGAAACCCCAGCGTGTCCCAGCCACCAGAATTCCTCTATTCCTGGCCCACGATCTCCTTCTCTAGAGTTTTCATTGAAGGGTACAACTTCCGCCTCTAGAATAACAGATTTTTGAATCTTAGGTTGAGGACAAAAAGTAGTTGACTGTATTCTTTGCGACAGTAACCGGTGGATAGGAAGACTCGGATCCACAGGAAGATTGAGGGTGTGACATATGATACTACCAAAATTTAATTTAGGCATCTAGGAGCTTGAGGTAGTATCGCTTACGCATGAGTATTGAGCCTATCTTGAGTGCTATCTCTGATGGATTTGCTGAAAATTGTAATCTTGGGATATGGGTTTTGGACGTCTATATGTATTTGCAAACTAGAAACAGAATGAAACAATTAACGGTGGGAATAAAGAGGCTACGTCACTTACCGGTAGCCATCATACTTAGTCTCTGCCCAGATAGCTTTGGAAGGTTCTGCATACCTTGTTCCGGTGAATTCTTTCATGGTGTCTCGTATTGACCTGCCTTTCTTGCATTTTGGGATCTTTTTCAAACGGTGAGCTAGAGAAGCTACTTTGTAACACCATGCTAAGAACCTGGGACCTACTGCGACATTGACCCCTATGAGAGGCCCATGGCTCTTAGAGGGGTCCAATAGTGGGTTCCGTTCCAGAATATCCGCGCAAATGTCCACATTGCCATATCCACCATTATAGAGATCCCACATACGTCTATCCCAGCATATCATAGCGTCTCTTAAGCTCAATTGGCGAGGAGAATTTTTTGCGTTAATTCGTAATAAAGAGGTAGGATTCCGAATAGGTAGACATGGGATCGGATCCTGAAGGGGCCGCAGATCGCGCAAAATAATCTGCGTGAGAACAGAAAGAGCGTAGGGTGAAAGTTTCCAATCAAGATACAGAATGGTAAGGATTTTTCCAATTGGCCGGGGAGCATCAGGAAGTTGAGACAATTGGGAGAATGATGAAGAAGAGGCTAGCTCATCAAGCAAGTTGTCCAGCTCACGTATGGTCAAAAGAGATCTGTTATCGTCGTCGGATATCGACTATTTCCCGGATCAGATCTCCCTTAGGCCTCTCAAATATATTAGATGACGTACTCGATTTTTTACTAGTGCTTCTATATCACGACCTAAACAGCCTGTACCTGCATCACCTGTATCATCCCAGCGAATACTGTCCCATTGATTCAACGTTTTGGCGCCCAAAATTTTGGAAAGCTCCAGAGCAAGCTTTTGTTCCTTCAACCCATATCTCCTTCTGGATCCTATATGCGGAAACAGCAAACGGAATAAATGTTTCCCAGTATGAATGGGGAAGGGTTTACGTAGGTGGTTGAGCCATGAAGTAAATATTTTGTCAGGTGAATAAGGGCCGTTCGTCACTTGAGAGTTCGGTGGATTTCCAAAACGATATATAAGCTTAGCAAAGCTACAGAGCAAGCAGTCTTAAGCATTCGTCGATCAGCTGCCCTTCTTCCGCTTACTCACCTTTCAAATAAAATGTCCGTGGTCGACATGGGTTACTTTCTCGTCCGACGCGATGCAAGGACGCGGAATTGTGGGAGATAGAGTAGAAACGGTACGCACATGAGCCTAGAAGAGAGATGTCCTCTACAGATAGGGACTGCTGTACGTAGATTATATTAGTTCCTTGCCGATGTTCTTTTTCCTTTCCGATTTATTATTATTAATGAGATTGTGGGATGGAAGTAAGGCATTTACGGATCGAGTGAGTTAACGAGGAGGCGTCTTGCATGCGAGAAGAAGGAAGCCGCCGCAAATAACAAAGTCGCGTCAACTGTTTCCTTTAATAGCCGGCAACGTGCAAACCTTGGGATCTCAAATCAAAAGACATGCTCGTTTTTGGGTTTGAGTGCAACGAACCCTTGGCAAGTTTTAGGAAGTGCCTGAAAGTAAGCTTAAATAGACAAAAGGGCAGCCCAATTTTTTTTTGAAACTGGGCCACACGCAGGCTTTAAGCTCCATAGAGGGATTGATAGCGGTGGGCTTCTGGTATCGGCATGCACGGACCGCACAGCTGGCCAACAATAAATAACTCGATAAACCACCAATTGCCGCTGCCATTCTTCGTCCACTTCCCTAAGCCATCGCTTAGTGTTCAAGTCCTCATCTCCTTCGGAAGCCGTTTCAAAACCTCCAACTGCGATCAGCGTTCATTAATCGCTATCTGCCTCCACTCCACCGCCCACGTTTATCCCAGTCACACTTCTCTGCGGCATCCCATCCCATGGCCTCCACACGAGAGTCAACGCCTCGACAGCCAGTCATTGAGCCTCGCGCTAAAAGAACGCATGCTAGACGTTCTTGCAGCATATGTAAGCTCCGTAAAAGCCGATGTGAACGTGAGTCCTATATACTGCATGCCCTACTTGAAATACATCTTTTGGCTCATGTTCATACCAGTGCCAGACCTTAATGTGCCATCCGGCCCAGATCCTTTACCGGAAGACAAAGCTTGCCACAGATGCAAAGTTCTGTCTCTCCCATGCGTTGTTGATGATAGCAACCGCAAGCAACGTAAACGGAAAGACCCGCCGGCCGGGAGTTCCGGTCTCTCTCAAGGGCAAGAGACCCCTGAAGCTGGTCCAAGTACGTCAAAGAGACAGGAGCCCATTCCAGCTGGTCCGAGCCATACGCTTGCTTCCAAGTTTACCATACCATCACAAAGTAGCATTCACGCGATTGATCACTCGCTAGACCTCCTTCCAGGGCTTTCCGTCTTCAATGGACAAGCGTTGGCTGAGGACCCGGTGGACAATTTTGAGAAGCTGAAAAGGGAGCTAGGGGCACGTGGCGTCGACAGAGAATCCGGAAACACATTAAGCATCAAGCTCCATGGCAGGCCCCTCGAGCTGACATGCGCAATGCTGAGGGTTGCTTATGGGAGAAAAGAAAAAAGAGGCAAGCGGATGAAGCTTGAAGATGACGAGATTGAGGTGGATGTCATAATTGATGAAGCTATGATGGCTCGTCTGGCTCCTGGGTATGTTCAATTTTATAAGTCGTCCGGGCAAATGTTCACCAACTTTAATACAGGGTATCTCAATTGATGACCTACCACCCCCATCTGGATGACCTGCCGACAATGTTTAACGAATATAGAAGGAATCCAGAGCCCACAATTGCACTCCTGATTGCTAGTGTCGCGTATCTTGCCAGTTCTGTGCTTCCACCGGACTCGACTATCATACATCTCCGCAACGAACTTACCCCCTTCATTTACCAGCGTCGTGATTTTTTGCTTCTCCACCACCCCCATACGTTTTTCGCGTTGCAAGTGCTTGAGTTATTCATCACCCATTGCCCTTTTGGTATATTACCCATACAGCCCGCCAACCTCCATACTTTAGGTGTTGCGAAAGGCGTAACAGCAGCGGCCAAAGATATCTCCAGTCAGCTTAACTTCGACAAACTGATTCACCAAATACTTGCGGGACCAGGCCTTCGTCATAGCTTTAATTGCGGAGATATCTGGCTTTGGCTGGCTCTTAATGCAGCCGAGGCCGCCGCAATGCTGGAAGAAAGTAACCCGCAGAAACCTATCCAGCTTGCTGAGGCTAGACGTATCACGGAATCATTCTTCAAGCTTACAGATGAAGGGGCTTGCCTCTGGCAAGAACGTTTGGGAAGGATGGAAATAACTGTGTTAGTGGGCAGGCTTGCTCTTTGCGATAAGATTGCCCGGCTTGAAGAAGTTTTGGATGGAATGGCGAGGATCAGGGGCGTCCTTGAACATAGCGCACGTGATCCGACTGTGGATCCTGTGAGGGGAATTCTAGCCGAGTTTGAAGAATACACAAAGAAGACTGATGAGATAGACAGGCGCCATGGGGCAATGATAGGTAAGTTCAGAACGGTCCCAATGAAGTTAGTGGCTAACAAAACGGATCAAGCCATGATGCAAGGATATTCCAAGAACATCGAAACTGGCTGGGTCACCTATCGTGCAATCCGTAGAAGGTATGAGTTTAGCAAGCTCCATGTCACTGGCCTTCGTGCTCTCATGGCAACTCACTTCCTCCCTGGATCTCCATACGCTTATCCAGACCTTCCCTCTTTTGTTTCTCCTGCACATGCTGTTGCGTATGCCATCGGGCGAGCTTGTCACCCTCCTGACATTGTTCGCTTCATCGGTGGCACTTCCAATGCCGGGGGTGCCAGTCCGGCTGTGCAAGCTGTGTGGGAATGGGGTCATCGACGGAGAGTGAACATGGAACATAACCTGGTTGCCTGTGCCGAGCTTGCTCAAACATACGGATCCGATCTGACTGGCATGGTTTATACTTGCATTGTGCCGCTCCATGAGTGTATTTGCATAGCTGTCGAGTCGTCAAAGATCCTCATGGAAATGGAAGCCGGCACGATCCATATTCTCCGTTCTCATAATCAACTCTATAAGGCTGCTCGGCCGCGACCATGGCTTGAAATCATGAAGCAAGTATCCCAAACTATGCACAACGTCAGCATGATGATGCACGATGATGGATTGGGAGGCGAGACTTTGGCAAATGGTGCTAGTAATCTTATTGGCTCCATGGTTCGAGTTGCTGAGAAATGGGTGACTAGCGGTCAAGAAGAGGCTGCTCGACAAGGAACGGAGGAGATGGCCCTTGATCCTACCCAGGCGCACCAAGGATACGATAGCAACACGGATCCGCACGTCCACAACTCACATAGACAAAGCGGCGTTACCTCGCATCAACAGTATATGGATAAGTCTGATCGCTGGATGGCGGGTAACGGGCAATCATCCATCTCTCATCAGCATGCGATGGCTACTCCTCCAATACATATAGATGCTGCCATCCTTAATTCTCCTGACCTATCGCATCACAACTATCACACGCCCCCCGTTCTCGGTCGGTTACCAATTACTACACAGCTTGATGGCCTCTTATCGGATATGTTTGGTTATTCCTGTAACCCCGCGCAGCCACCTCAGAACCAAGCGACGCCTCAATGACGTTTTGCTTTCACACATGAAGATGGCAGAGTTCAGTGTAACGCCAATTTTGTATACTGGGGCTTGGTTCGATTTTTCCATACATTTCAGTGGTCTTCGTACCATATCCTGTAATCTTATGGCGGAATAATCTTCCTAGATAAGCAAGCGTCCAATAACGTCGGCAGATAGAATAAGGTAGGCCCTTCCACGTAGGCTCTGAATGTCCTCTGCTGAAAGCCATATTAGGATATCAGCCGTTAGGTGCTGTCACAATAGAAATTTAACGCATACATAAAACCATCTTACATGGCAGTGTGGCATCACAATGATGTTGCAAATACCTGCACAACGGAGGCATTTACTATCGTTGTGGCCTGTACGATAGCATTAAGCAACCCCCATCACGTCGTCTTTCATGCAATGATCTTCCCCAGATGTCGTCCAACGAATGTCAGCGCTTTTATTATTTCATATCCTATTTACTATACCACTCCTTTTCACGTTGACAGAGTCTCACAATGCTGGACTTGGATCAGTTCGCGAAAGACCGGCGACACAAAAACTCACCAAGGATCAAGCCATTAACGAGTGTGATATCAAATCGATTGGAGTTGGTCAAAATCTATGCTCGAAACAGACGTGGGACCATGCATGACTCAAGTATAAATGACCATGGAGTCAGGGCCAGATCTCCTAGAGGATCCTAAAAAAAAGGTAGGCCAAGCAAGGACCATTGCCTGCCGCCGCATTTAGTCAGCTCTTCGAACTCTAATAAATCTTGGGGGAGGAGCAAAGCGCCCACCACTGCAGCGAGGGCGTCGAGATATTTCCTGCAAATGCCGATTGGAATATTATGTCCTCGGCGAGCTGCATCGTAAGAAGCTGGATTTTGAATTTCACATTAATCAAGTGATCGGGAAGGTAAAAACGCCCGAGAAGGATAATGACTACTATATTTTGGACTCTGAAAGAAACCCACCCAGCATTGTCAAGTATTCACACCACTTCGTATACAAGATAGAAATGTATGTTCTTCGTATGCCATCTTTACCCGTCCTCTAATTCATCGTTCACATTCGAACACCACTTTCTAGATTCAGCACCGCACTGGTTGATACGTCCCCGGTTCATGAAGAGTTTCGCACACACAGTACTGCATGGCCAACTACCATATGAATATGGCACTCTATTATCACCTAATCAATTATGTTTCTCCCCCTGTCGATTTCTATTTTTCTCACTCAGAACGCCAAGGATTTTCAAGTGACACGTCCTCCAAACTCGGCGATGGTGGGTAGTTTGGCCTCACTTCTCTTAATGGAGAATCTCTCTCTTCCTCCAATACATCTCTTTGCTTGACCTCAGTTGATGGACCATTACTACTATTGACAGGGATTGGGGGAAAATGTGACGGTATTATGGGAGTTGACGGGGTCGACGGTATCACAGGACTGTCGGGAGGTGGTATCATCGTTGAACTTTCTCTGTTTGAAAGGGGTGGCTGCCTTTCAGGGGAGGCCGGCGTAATGTTAATGTTCTCTAAGTTTTCAGGGATTGTTCCTACCTGCAGAGGTCTCTGGGTGGCCCTGGGATCAAGTAGTATCTGCACTGCACGACGAACATCGTAGTTGAGGGGTATACCTTTCGGAAGTTTCCCTTCACCAATCTCCCCTGATTTACTCTCATCAACCAAGTAAATCTCTCCCAAGGCCTTTGAAGCTAGTTCTGACATGATCTCTACTGTCTGTTCACGCGAAGAGCCACTGGCAAGATACTGACGGCCTTCCTGAGCTAAGCGCCTGTCCAATTCGAGCACAAACCCTTGAGCAGCATGAGCATCCGTCACCGACACAAATAGTTTCAGTCGTGAAGGGCGATCGTAAAAATAACGACTTGATTGACGACTTTTCTCTAGCTCTTGCAGCAGGCCGAAACTAGGTTCAAGGACAAGATCGACAGTAGCACCGACCTGGTTCTTTGGCAGATAGGACAAGAGCAGAACTTCGAGAGCTGGAAATCCGCCAATGCGAAGAAATTTGTGAGGGTCTGCGATGTGTATTGGAATGTAACCGCCGAGGTCAAGTGATCTTACGAAATCGTGTGCTCTCTGATCTTGCACAATGTCAGTGCTCCTACTGTATTGAATCTTCTCGCCGCTATAAGACCAAGCGATCCAGAAAGTTACAGAGTTAAAAGTAGAGTTTTCGGCTGTGATAGTACTTTTATCCCAGGCATACTGTCTGATGGATTGAAAACATATTTCGCCTGGGGCCAGTCTTGATAAAGCCTTTCGCACATTACGGGTAGGTTTCCTCAAGGCAGATGGGATCCGGTCGTTAATATCAGCAGTTAGCTCCAAGACACGGGGCACTCTTGTGACAAGCTGCCGCTGCGCAACACTTGCTTCGGGCTTTGGTTTATCTAGGTTTGCAGAATTGACCCCATTCAGAGTCCAGCCTGGTCGGAATATCAGCCTTCTGCGGACGAATGGGTCTCGGTATATCATGTCGTCTTTAGTCTTATCGAATATTTTTGCAAGCTCGAGGTGGACGGTCCTGAAAGCTTTCGCCGACTCGTCTATTCTATCGGTCCAACCTTCAGCAATATCATCAACGGAAGACTGAGGTCCTCCAGGTAAGAATACAGTCAGATCGAGGCGGTAACCTTCCCCTTCTCTCATAGCTTGAGCTCTCATTGCAAGCCCTGACAAGTCAAGACCTACAAAAAGCCTTTGGGTCATGTTGAGTCTTCCAAGATACTCCATCCATCCCAGCATTTGCGCCACGGGTCCAAGTTTATCATGCGAAGCCATCTGAACAGGTTCGTCACATATACCCATCCTCTCGCTGTAATGCTTGCACCGGAAGGTATCGCAATACCAAGCAAGCACCAGCTTGTATGGGTACAGAGGATCATCTTTATCAACCCCGATACTTTCGACGAATTTGCTATAAGAGCGCTTCTTGTCCAGGGATGGAGCCATACTGGCACGTCTAGTCATAGTGTCTGCAAGCAGAACGATGTTATCGAAGCTTATATGCTTCCCAAATCGTTTTGCCATCACCATCGCAACTGCAGGGACTGGCCCAAGATGTTCGTCCCACTCGTCTTGCAGAGCTTTGACCCAGAGAGAATCCCTTGGCGTTGCCATACTTATCTCTTCCGCTTGCTCCATGGCGTCCAGCAACCCTTCGTCCAGCTTGCCTTTTCTACGTAACTCTTTCGCGGCCCACTCCGCCGGATTAACGAGGATTTTTTGATGGCTTTCCCACTTTTCCTTCCTCTTTACTGGGGAATTTTCAAAGGTACCCTCTCTGGTCTGGTCTGTCACACCCACATAGTCCTCCCATTTTCGAACATGTTTTGTAACCTCATGAGGTGATAGGCCTTCGTAATCTACCCAGTGGATACGATTGCCCTTAGCGGTATTAGGCGAGGGGGGAAGAGAGTCATCGGAGCCTCGTTTGCGGATGATGCTCTTGGCTGGGCTTGCTGAACGAAGATCGGGTATAGGCGACAGAAGAGGGGGCGAAGATGGTTGTAACCACTCGGGCTTCTCTTTTATTCTCTTGGTCTTCTCGCTTTTCGATTTCTTGGATTTCGAACTGGTTTTGTCCCGCTTCTTTTTGAATTTTCGGTTCCCATCGTACCTGACCGGCTGCGATGAATCGCTTGATGTTGCTGATGAAGCAGTTTGGCCATCTGACTTCTCTTTCGGCTTCCTTCTTTTACGATCCTTGTCCTTTGTATGATTTGATAGCGATGCGTCTGGATGACTTTCCTTGCTCGAAGACTGTTTTGCCTTGTTCTTACCGTTTCCTTTGCCGAAGAAGAATATGTATAAGACTAGGATGAGGAAGAGAACGACAACGAGTGATTGTGCCGATTTGGCAGATGTTCGGATAGCTACACGAGATGAGTGTACCTCGACCATTTTTCGACCTTTTCACCCATTTAAAAATAGCAGACGGAACAAATAAAGCGTAAGATGCATGGCTTCACATACAGTTCGCATAGATGGCTTCCATAAATGACTTCCCAGTGAGCCTTGTCAGTGCTGTGAAAGAATGAAAGGATTTCTTCGACATAATAGCTCTCTGGGTATCTTGAGAAAGGAGGCACAGTTTGCGATCGGCAGTGAAAGGGGCGGAATTGAATGGTGGAAGACATAATTTCGCTAGGGTCTGTTAGATACAGCTGTGGTTGAACATGGACAGAGATGAGGCTCTCATTGCGGACGGACGAAGAAGAGATTGATGCGTCCACCCCCTCCTGCGCAAGAGGCGCTCAGGGCGGCGGCCACTCTCATTAGCCGGATGGCGGCTGTCGGTTGGATCCGAGATTCGGCCGAATGTTCGGCACTCAGCGCTTGTGGCTTTATTTTTGTCTTCTCTTCATTTTTTATCAACTGACTCTGTTGCTGATGACGGTTGTTGATTAATCACTGCTGGCGATTGTACGATTGTTTCTTCTTGCTCGGCGTCTTCGGCATTCTCAGCGCTTAATTCGGCCATCAAAATTGTTGGGCTGAAGTCCTTCCTACCGGGGATACTCTGTGATCGTACTTCGTAACTTTACGCACTACAGCACTGCAAGCAGCGAACAGTTCGTCGTTCAGCAGTATACTGGCCTGCTGTCCTGTTGCTTGTTGCACTTTTTATCATATTTATTATTATTTGATGTTCAGACCAGCGTTAATCACACTGTACGAGGAACGAAGGCCAAACTTTGAGGCTTGGCGACCACGATGCAGGGTTCTTCATGGTCCACGGGTTTGAATGAGCACATGAACACGGATCCGCAATTCATAGAGGTACGGCATATGATGAACATCATTGGAACAGGCACGCACGGTGGGATAAGGAAAACGGGATATACACAGCGCTTATACCGTATGCGAACGAAGTATCGTGAAGAATGATGAATGCCCAAGACAAGAAAGCCAAATAAGCCAAAGATAAGGGAGTGTTCGGAACAATTTTAAAGAAATGCTGCGGAGGACCGTTCTTTTTCGGGGGATTTCACGGTCCATGCAAATTTCAACAAACACAGGCTGCGGTGCATTGTCACGAGGCTGGGAAGAAGGAGAGTCTGGGGCCGAAGTCGTGATGCTGGTGTTGGATGCTTGGGCACTGTACGAGGTGAAATGCGATCGGAGAGGAGATAAACAAAAACAATTATAGAGCGGGATTTAGGACGAGGTCCGTTTCTTAAAGTCTTGGCATGCTTTCCAGTCTCGTTTATACACTACGTTCTTTTCCCACCTCCTTCTTTTCCTTTTTTCTCTCCTCTCTCTTCTCAATCCTCTAGAACATGCCACATCCCCTCCGCTTCGACTCATCCCGCTCATCAGCAAGCTCCAGCGAAAGCGACTCACACGAATCATCCGCCTCCTCCTATAGTCTTCCGAGGTACACCGAAAAACCACGGCAGTACAGCTTCACTCAGAGAGCGTCGGCGAAACTCAAAAATGCCCTCCGCCCAAGTCGTCGCTCTTCCCTACCGTTTGCGTATGTAGCAAGGCGAAGAACAACGCAGCTCGCCTTGGCTGCTGGGCTACTTATTCTCGGTGCTCTGTTGTTGAGCGAATTCAGATATCATAATGAGAGGCAACAGTTGTGGAACAAGGAGCTTGCACTGCAGGAATGGGAGGTGAGGCATTCAGGCGATAGGGAAGTTAATCTCTTTGCTTTTAGAGCAGATTACGAATCCAAGCGACGAGAAGAGATGTATGCTGAGAGGAAACGAAGGGTTGACTCTGGAAGTCTTGACAAGGAGCAGTTGTGGACGGCACAAGAAGATGAAACATTGCAACGGGAAGTCAATGACAAATGGCCTAGCTGGTGGGGAAACCCAGACGTCGTTGGACAAAGCCCGTTTGATCACCGTCCGGCTTTGTTGCCTCCTAGAAAAGAGAAGAGACGTTTGCTCATGCTGACCGGTGAGTGCTCTTCCCAACCAACAAAACTCCGGAGGTGCTTATTATATCTCTGCAGATTACAAAGACTACCTTGAACGTATGAATACCCATACCTACGAGATTGTAGATGCTGCGCTGCGGCATCCACACCTGATTGTCGACGTTTGGGGTCCCGGATGGGCAGGCTACAACAAATCAATCCCCCTTTCTGCCAATATTCGCAAGCGAGCGCACAGAGTGTCGCAGTTGGAGAAGAGCAAGGTTGAATTCGAGAAGAAACAGAGGAAGAAGAGAGAGAAACTTGCGGAAGGGGCAGAACAGGAAGTGTGGCAGAGGCCAGACTGGTTGGACGTTGTGCCCGATAAGTGCAGTGATGTCCGATATGATGTTGTCTTGACCATCTCGTCAGTTATCGTTTTGTATTCAGCAAATAATAAAGCTAACAACCGCACAGGAATATCTACAAGGAGACCGATCCTCATCTGGACTTTTTGGATTGTGGTGCGCTCATGGTCCAGTAAGTTTAACATTGTCGTTACTGTTCCTTTTAAGCTCACTTTCCTAATCTCAAAGGCAACTCGGTGATTGCCACTCTCTCCGCTGTGCATACGAGTGGTACCCCCAATCCAATAACATCACTCTCTCCAAATATGGCTTTGAACTCTTAGAGTTGTTCGACTACCACAACGTCAAGGCGAAATACCCCGATTGGGAAATGGGTTTGTTCGGCCACAGCCCTGATACTGGTAATGAATGGGACTTTTGGCCAGTAACTTGGAGCGAAAAGACTAGCGACGCAAGGATTTTTGGCTTTGACGGTAGTTGTAAGTGTCAATCTTTGAATATGGCTGTGTTTTGCTAAACAAGTTCCCCAGTCTATCCTATCCGAACAACGGTGACGAATCATCTTCGCGAAGTCGGCAATAAGGAGCTAGAAACCTTGATTTCTCGCCATCCTCATCCAGGCTATACTGTCTCCGTACCTCAAGAAGCTCGTGACAATCCACTCGAAACGTACGAGCAGAATCACCAATACTATACTACACATTTGAAGTTGAGAGAAGACTTTGCCAAGGGAATGAGGGAGTCCAAAATCTGTGTCTTTGACGCCAGTCTGGAGAGAAAAATGATCCGCAAGGTAGGTCTTTGCATTTAGCTAGTTAATTGAACTTTGACTGATTGAGCTTTCCAGTACGCCCAAGCTTTCCTCTCTGGTTGCGTAGTCGCCGCCGATATCCCCACCGAACACGAATCGGCCCTTTCCAAATTTGTCATTCCTCTCAAGGCCACATGGTCTATTGAGCAGATCAATGCTGCTATTCAGTACTACATCGACAGGCCAGAAGTGTTGCAACAGATGGCAGTTGACGGTTTTGTCTACGCAAGACAGCATTTGACGACGACAAACAAGATTAGCCACATTCTCGAAATGGCAGACCATTATCGAGAGGGCTCTAGAGGATACGAATGTCAGTGTCGCTGGTATCTGCTGCCATGTATGAAATTAACTTGTTTTCTCTAGTCCCATACGGTTTCTCTATGAAATGTAGGGCGTATTGGAGTGACGAGAATGGATATAGACCGTAAGCGAATGTTCTGTTCCTCAATGGAGTGTTGCCTAACCATTCATGTTAGACCTTGGTGTAGAAACACTCAAGGTTATAGAGGCCTTGAGGCATAAGGTTCCGTCAATCATTATCAAGAATATCTTTTATAGGCATTGTTTACTGCAGCATACTTCCCTAGTTAGAAACCCGTTTTCAATCGGCGAATTGAGGTTTTATCTGGTATATCCTTGTATTTTTACTCTTTGGTCGTTCATTCAGGTATTTTATTATTCATTCTATCATGACATACTCGTCCTTCAATGAGTTTCGATCCCATGACCGTTGTAGCAATATATCATTTATAGGGTAATCGCCATGAATCTTATTCATCAGTTCTACAACAGAATCTGAGATATTACATTTGGCATTATATCAAATAAGAAATGTAACGCTACAACCTTTCCTAGGCTGTACTTCTTCTATCCAGCCTCCTATTTATTCCACCGAGCAATGTCTTGATAATCAACCCGGCACTCATATCTTCCCCATTGAAAAGAACGGTATCCACCATGTCTCTTATGCCGTGCTCCGAACTGAGTTCATCGTCAAGTTCCTGCAATGCCTCACGCGCTTCTGGATCGTTGCCGATCTGGAGGAATTGGATGCCGACTTGGGAAAGGGGATATTGGCCGCGGTCAAGCTGTTCGAGACCCATTCGCGTTAAGTTTCTTAAACCTGTGTTCAAATGTCGGCAGACTTACACGACGGGCAATAGCGACGATCACGCTTTCCGGATCATCAGTGGGAGCTAAGTCCAGCAGTTGCGAGCGTGTGAGTGAAGGATTAACAGCGAGTTGGCGTAGGCGAGCAGAGATAGGGTGCACAAAGACTTGGTAAGCATCAACGGCTCATAAGACGAGCGTCATATATTTGGTTTTAATCAAAACTTACCCCCGTCTGTGACTACGATGAGATTCATCGGCTTGACTTCCTCTCCTGTATGTTGGGATGCTTCAAGACGAGACATGTAGTCTCTAAGGATAGCTTCTAGTCTCATACCAGTTCTAAGGAACACCAATAAGCACATCAACATGCTCCTTCGCGGCTTTATGACACTACGCACGGTGTGATTCCTCGGGGTCCTAATCCCGCAAACAATCCTTCGACATCCTCCGACGATCTCAACTCTTTGCCCACGCGTTTGTTATTGAGGAAATAAACGTCTATGCCGTCGTCGTCATATCTAGAAGCAAGGTCGGCTACTTCCATGATTGCTTGGCATGCTTGATTCCAACGCTGCTCCTTTTTCATGGAAGAGCTATCAGGGGTAGACAAAATGCATGCTATTTCGATGATAATTCTGAATTGATGAACGAGCTGCCAATTCCCTCAGGGAAAATGACATTCCTGAACCCTTTGTGGCGTAAAAACCCTGGAATTGAATTGGCAGAAGTCCGAGTCGGATTTACCATGAAAGGAAATTCCTCTTGAAATAACTTGAAAAAAGCCGTTCGAATTAAACGGCCTCTGGAGGTCGTTTAATTCATTTGACAATTCAAACTCGCTCTTCGTGCTTCAGAATGCATGATTTCAAAGCGTTTCAGTGCGTCTTTTTTTAATGTGCTCTTAATTACACATATCAACCCCCACTATTCTTACCTCAAATTCTGACCATACTTCTGGGCACAACTGACTAACAAGAAGGTGTTCTGAGACCATATGATACTAACTGAACATGCCAGCCTTGAGGAGCTGCTTATGAACGAGGAGGGCCACTACCATTTGATAGAGCTTTCCTGCCTATGCTGTGGTTTATACTCTGCTGACCGTCTTAGCATACTCAATATTTTGCTCTTGAGACTCGGACGTTGGCTGGGATGCTGGATGTTATAAAAGATTAGGTATTCAAAAAGCAACACATGTCAAAGTATTGCTACATTGTCAAAATCAGTCGCGTATCTATTAAGGTCACTCGACAAATTCACTGACCCCCACCGACTTGTTCTGGACCCACTGTCGTCATTCCCTGAGCCCCCACCCTGAAATCAGGTCTCTCTTTGCTTCCCTAACAGAAATAAAAATAAAAATGAGCTGCATTTTGTCTACCCCTATCATCAACTGTGATGGGTAGTCAGCTTCCGCGCAGCATAATGTGTGAGAGTGGTGAATGCATTTACCAAGGAAAACAGTGTCAAACTCGCGCAGCATCTCAAGCGGGTCCTCGCCCTGTGTAGGAGGGACGTATGTAGACTTTCTTTTATTAGGCCGCCTCGGAAGCAAAGGGGGAGCCGCGAAGTCACCATCGACAGTGGAAGAGTCGGGTTGCTGGGAGGAAGATGCTGTTTGTGAAGAGTACACTGGCGGGCCAGGGGTTTGCGATACAGTGGGAGAAGAAAGACGTGGCGAAACAGGTGCACGGGGTAATGGCCTTGGCGATGGTGAAGTTTGGTTTTGGGTGGGTAAAGGGCTTTGAGCCGGTGGGGTAGGGACACGGAGATGAGGAGGGGGAGCCCCAGGCGGGGGAGCATAAATGGGTTGTGAGATGTATGATGTATGGGTGGATCCCGGGCTTCCGTGAGCAGAAAGTTGGTTGAACCCATTTGCACTTGCTTGAGCTGGCGTTGAAGTTGTGTTATCTAGATGAGTAGATGACCCATTGGCATCGGAAGTTCCCATCTCGGTTTGAGACAAGAAAGGGTTTTTGCTCTGCATGACAAGTCCAGTCTTGGAAGGAACGAGCGGTTGCTGGTTTAAACCACTTGGACCATCGTCGTCAAGGATTGAGCTCTGGTTGTGAGGTGCACGGTTTGATGAAGATGCCTGTTCCGAATTTGAAAATGTAAGATCCTCGAGATCACCCACGAGACCCATCAGGTCGGCGTTGGGCTGCTGAGATGAATTGGAAGCTTGTTCGTACGTGGCAGCCTCGTTCTCATCCACTACTGACAGGCGATTCTGTCCGGATTGAGTATTGGTAGATGTTCCAGGTCCGGTGGAAGACCCGACACCGATTGACTCAGCTTCGGCAAGGCTTAGCCTCATCACTTCTTCAAGCTCCTGCTGCTCACGCCATGCAAGGCTAGCACGTTTAGCTTCATCCAACTGTGATTCCTCCCAGATCTGGGCCATTTGGGGATCAGACGGAGGATTGGAATCGGCGATTGATGGCCGTGTTGGTTCATGATTTGGCGGAGATGATGGATGAGGGGAAACAGGGGCAGGATTGCTAGTAGTTTGAGGAGTGGAAGGTGAAGGTACGGTAGGAGGTTCGACATTCGTCTCGGCTGCCAAACGTTCCTGCAAAATCCTGGTAGCTTCTGGTTCGGGATCTTGACTGCTGTATGGCGGTGGAGGCAACTCGTCCCCATCTTCAGGATTCCTAACCACCGGCGGCCTAGCGGACTGGGAGGGAGCAGACGCGCGCCTAGTGGTATTGGTTGTTGTCTGAACCCGCAGACTACCGGGCCTGGGATCACTAGGACGGTTGGGCGATTGTGTAGTTGATGCACGTTGCAAAGAATTGGGCGGATTGATACGCAACGAGATGATTCTAGACTTGGGCAGTCCTCGTTCCGTCCGAACTTCGACGAAAGATTGCGCAAACTGCGGGTACTGATAACGTTCACGACGCTGTCATCAGTGACGGTGCGATAAAATAAATGAATATTCACGCACAGCTCTTTCCAGCGGTTCGAGCTTCTGACTGATCTCGAGTTTGGTTCTTCCGTGGGAGTGTTTGACGTCAATGTATGATCGGATTACCTGTTTAACGAATCTGCAGCACACCACATGCCATCCTCGGTCAATGTTCCATTCGTACGGGCGTTTTTCCAGGCCAAAATGCCAACTTACTCTGGGTCGCGGGTGAGTTGGGTGTTCATGAAGGCCCATTCGACGTTGCTGGCGGCATACATTGGCTCTAGACGATACCTGAATGTCCGGCCCTGTGGAGATGTGTGAGTTATGGGGCTGAGGTCGGAGTTGTGTATGCTTACCTGCTGGGCGGTGTACGGGTAGTAGGCCATAGCTGGGGATGGGCGATGGGCGTGGGAGTGGCAGCGGGAGTGGTGGATTGGAAAAAGGCGACCGGGGAAGATGGATGCAGTGTCATGGCCGCCGAGCTCCGTCAACAGCACAATCAATCCTATTCAATTACAAATAGCCAATTACAAATTCACCCTAATCAAGATACTCGAGACTACATTACGTAACATATACCTTGTCCATAAATTTCAGTGACAAGGAGAGAGCAAACGAGCACCGGCACTAATGCAAGCAAGCGTTGTGGCTCTTAGAACACACTCGCTACAAACATCATGTCCTACAAGCTCACTTCGGCTGCCCCTTTGTCCATCTCTTCCTCTTCCTCTGTCTCCTCGGACGACAGCGACGAAAGATGCTCAGACTGGGCTTCTTCGTTTGGCGACGCTCGTCAGACAAAGTCTCTCTTTGATGACACTGTCCTCTCCACCCAAGAGCTTGCTTTGCAGTACGATCGAGATAATTGGGATTTTGACTTGAAGGAGGTCTGTGAGAAGCTTGGATTGGACATGTTTGGCAGAATCAGGTTGATCAACTTGATCAGAAATGCTGTAAGTTGACTACTAACTGCAGAACCGCCTTTTCCCAAAAGAAAATCAAAAGCTTAGATGCAATTTGTATAGGGTTTGGACAAGGATCAGATCTCGGCGCTCAAGGCCGATGATCCTCTCTTGAAGGATGACAATCTTCTTATCCCTGTGATCCCCGATGACCCTCTTTTGCGTGAGTCGACTACATGTTAAAAAATTGGCCTCGTAAAAAAAAGGGAAGAAAAAAGGAAAACTAATTCACTGTGTAGAATATGACTTTGACGACTTTTGGTCCGACGATGACGAGCCGCCCCAAGCTTCCTCTGCTGGCCCTTCAAACGACGCCCAATCTCCCGAATCTCAAAAAGTGACACTTCTCGAAGCCGAGTTGGAAAAGGCGAGAAAAGACCTTGCAGCGATGCAGTTGTTGGTCACCAAGACTATTGGATCGGAGGACGACGAGTCCATGGGGAGACAAGTCAAGGTGGATGGGAAAGGAAAGGGCAAGGCGGTTGCAAGGGATGATGACACGCATTATTTTCATTCTTACGAGGAGAATGGTGAGGATTGCCCCTGCCCCTCTTTCAGAGATATATTTTCGCTAATACGCCATTAGACATTCACGAGATCATGCTCAAGGATACTGTCCGAACAGTTTCTTATGCCCGCTTCCTTTTATCGAACCCTCAAGTTTTCAAGGGTGCTGTTGTGATGGATGTTGGATGTGGTACCGGTATCTTGTCCAGTGAGTCCCAACTCTCGAGTCACCAAGACGGATCTAGCTGATAATCTGTACCAGTGCTCGCTGCCAAAGCTGGAGCCAAGCATGTGTATGCGATAGAAGCCTCCGGACTGGCCGTCAAGGCTCGGGAAAACATTGAAAAGAATGGGTTTGCCGATGTGATCACCGTCATCCAAGGCAAGGTGGAGGATGTCCAGCTACCTGTCAAGGAAGTGGACGTTATCGTTAGCGAGTGGATGGGTTACATGTTGCTCTACGAATCCATGCTTGACTCCGTCTTGGTGTACGTGCTGCAGTTTGACGCTTGAAAGCCTACTTGCTGACTCTCCGAACAGCGCTCGCGACCGATTCCTTGCGCCCAACGGTCTCATGGCTCCTTCTCAAACACGCCTTGTTCTCAGTGCCATCACCGGAGACCGCGTTTGCCGCGAAAGAGTCAACTTTTGGAACTCTGTGTACGGTTTCGACCTTTCCACGATGAACGCGGTCGGTTTCGACGAGGGTCTCACTGAAGTTGTCGATAAGGAGGAGGTTGTGACTACCGAGTCGATCGTCCGCGACATCAACTCTCACAATGCTACCGTCAAGTCCCTCGATTTCCACTCTTCCTTCACTCTCTCCGCAACATCAGCGACGCCGACCACCGTCCGCGCTTTTCTCACTCACTTTGACACCTTCTTCTCCCCTCTCGGTGGCGATGCTTCTCACTTCCCCCCTAGCTACCCTGTCGACATTCGACAGTTTGGTGATGACGAGTACACATGTCCTGTAGAGCCGCTCACCCCTTCTTCTGGAAAGACGGGAGTCGAAGTGAGTTTTACCACCGGTCCTGGAGGCAAATACACCCACTGGAAACAGGTCGTCTTTCTTCTTCGCAAGCCTATCGAGCTTGCCCCTGGAGAGGAGATTGTGGGTCAGTTCAGGTGCAAAAAGTCAGACACCAACTCGCGGGAACTGGATGTGGAGATTCATTGGGCCAAGGGGAAGAAGGGGGAGGCAGGGGAGAGAACATATACTGTGCAGGCCTACAAGGTCCGTTAGATGCATAGATTTCATGTGTAGTTGCAAGTCCCCCAGTGCTGGTGTGTGGTGTCGGGGCATGCCGCAGATGTGATACCGCGCCTCATTACATAACGCCGTGTGATGTTTCTGAAACGCCGCTCTCTTGACTTTCTTTGCTGCATGCTCTGAAATCTCGCACGACCTCCGCCATACCAAAAAAGTTCCCGCCTTCTCCCCTCCCCCGCTGTCCCTCCCTTCGCCCCGCCCCGCCCGCCCCGCCAGAAACACGTGCCATGGCTCTCCCGTCCTCCTCGTGCACGTCCCTCCGGAGATCAGCCCCGGGTATTACCTCCACTCTCCTCAGCCGTCTCCCTGCACGCGGTCAGTCCTCCCCCCCTGCCCCCGCCCACCCACTCATCTGCCCAGCAGCACGGGCCTATGCCTCCCCAGCGGCGGCCTCCTCCGCCTCTTCCTCCTACCCGCCGCCCCCATTACCCTCCAGCACAAGCAGCACAACTCCCCAGGCCGCCCAGTCTTACCTCGCAAGCCTATTTTCCCTCCCGCCTTCCCGCCAGTTCTCCCCAGCGCTTGCTCTCCAAATCCTCACCCACAAGTCCTACCGATTCGCCCACCCCGTCCGGCATTCTCCGTCCCTCTCCGACGCCCAATCGTCGATAGGCCCGGAAAGTTCTGCACCCCATAACGCCCGTCTTGCTTTCCTTGGACGTAGGGCGTTATCGACTTACCTGGCGCTGTTTGTGCATGAGGCGTATGGATCATCGGGCGCGTTGCGTGAGCAGGGATCTGACTTTTTGAGAGGAAAAGAGTTGGAAGAGAGATTGACTGCGTTGAGGCATGTGAACAACTTGGGCAGAATGGTCGGCGGTGAATGGAGAGTGGAAGATGTTTTGCGATGGGATCGGAATCAGGTGTGTCGAGTTTCGGTTTTCTTTGGAGAGAACAAGAAGATTGAGAAAAATTACTAATCCGATATGCAGACTTCTCAGGCCAGTGGAAACCTTTCTGTCAAGGGCCAAACGGTCGAAGCTATCCTCGGTGGTGTCTTTACTCAATTCGGTTCTCCAGCAGCACACCGTGCATTCCATCTCCACGTTTTGCCCAAATTCGTCAGCCAGTTGAGGGATCCGTACTTGGTGGAAAAGGTCGAGACCGTCAGGGAGCAGTTGGAAAACGAGTTTGGCAGGGGTATTTTGCCGAGAGAATAGTCACAGCATGGATCAGCATTGCATTGATGAGTGGGTTTTGAAGAGATGGCCGGTTGTTTGATTATACGGGTCATGGCTTCTCCGTGCCCAAGATCAAGTTCAAAAAGTTGGAAAACAGGTCCCCAAGGCACCAAGCGGGGAAGAATGGAGGGAAGCTGACGATCGTCTTTCTGGACATCATTCGACATCACAATGTTTTTCATGGAGTGCCCCGTACGCGACACGCTCACAATTACAAGTGCATTCCGTGAACATCATCTCTGCATTTACATAGTCTTTTTTTTGGGACCATAATCTGAACGGCAAACGTCCTGAAACATACAGCGAGCTTGAAAACCTGGTAATTCTTGATGCGGCCACCTCTCAACATTCTTTGGCTCAGAAGATGCAAGATGAACGTTTGGGCTTTTACGGAGTGTAGTGCTCTAAATGACTTGAGAATGACCACCACTAATCATGGCAATGGAGCCATTTGCACCGGTTGGCATGACACGCTTCCTACCACGTGCAGATTGATTCTCACGATTGACTGGGGTCATACGAAAAACACCGTTTCACGACCAAGTTGATTGCCTGACAATTCGTTATTTTTACATTGCCGTACCAAGACCATCCGTAGTTGTTCGACAACGCGGACACTGAATCGCTTTTTCAGGATACCATCCCCCACTTGACGACCATGTGCAAATGGCATGAAATCAACAGTCCCATAAACTTGCTCTGCAAACTTCCACAAGTCAATGCTTTGCATAAAAGCCCGATAATCTGTCCAATGCACCCCATCTAACCGATGACAATCTTCTCCTCATCATCGTTGAAAGCATACTCGGGGATTTCGAGGTTAAGAGGAGCAGGACCTCGTCGGATTCGGCCAGAAATGTCGTAGTGGGAACCGTGGCAAGGACAGAACCAACCTCCGTAGTCACCAGCCTCACCTACAGACTTATTAGCCGCTTTTCAACAGTAGATGCTTGCTTTAGAAATAAATACTTACCGATGGGAACACAACCAAGATGTGTGCAGACACCAAGCATAACAAGCCTGTTCCGAGGTCAGCATTTGGAATTTTCAAACCCAGAATAGAAAATAAAACACTTGCCACTCCGGTCGCTGTGTCCTCTGTTCATCGGTCTCGGGATCACGCAAAGTCTTGACGTCAATATTGTTGGCCTCGTCAATCTCATCAGGAGTTCGGTGTCGGATGAACACTGGCTTTCCTCGCCACTTGACGATAAGGTTCTTTCCTATACGACCCCCCATCAGTCATTGCCCCATTGTGCCCAACGCCACCGCGCCATGCGCTTGTCCCAAAACTCACCCTCGGGGATGGAACCCATCTCAACCTCAATCTTCGCCAAAGCCAAAACGTCCGCAGAAGCGGCCATGTTACTCAGCATATCGACTGCTGTGCTCTTCACACTAGAGGCACCAAGAGCGCCGAGGGCACCGACCATAAAGTAGGAGACGTTTCGGGTGGTGTTGGGGTTCTTAGCACGGTAGGCGCTGAAATCGGGGACATCAGTGGCGGAGGAAGAGGCGGCAGCGGGGACGTTTCGGGTGGTGGAGAGGAATCGTTGTTGGAAGCCCGGTGGTGTGGGGAGAGCTAGTACGCATTGCAAAAGTTAGTTATTGGTCAAACGCGACTTGTGATTTGTCCATCCCCGTCTTTCCTCGACGCATCATCCTTTCCCCTTTTCCACAGTCTTCCACAAGTTCTTTTTGTCCGGCCTAATACTCACCATTGGTCCTACCGATGTGGCCCCTGGCACCGGCCTTGAACGCCCAAGCAGCGGGGATGTCGGGCCTAGGACCCTCATGGCCGTCGTGGCCGTGGCTGTGGGCGTCACCGGCAGCAGGGACGGCGAGGGAGATGCCGCGAGCGAGGGGCGCGCCGGAGGCGAGAGTGCGGGTGGTGGGGAGGAGGTTGATTCTGCCGATGTGGGCGGCCATTTTTGCGGACTGGGAGATGTGGCGAGGAAGATGGAGTAGGAAGCAAGAAACAGAGGAGGAATGGCGCTCAAAGAGGCTGCAATCACGGGCGACTTGATTGGCCCCTCGGAATGACACGTAATCCCGCAAACGCCGCCCGCGAACCCAGTGTGGCGCTCCCATGTCCTCTTACATTTCCTCCATTTCAACACTCTATGCATGCACATCCTCTAAATCTCTATATATCCATGCACGTCCTAATGCGTCCATTTATTCCACACAAGCCCGCCCACCAAACTGGGATACCTCTCGCCCTCCTGCATCCAATAAGCTCCCGCCTCCGTCGTCCCTCGCACGAACCACCCAGCGGACCACCCCAACCACACCCACGTCCAGATAAAGCCAAGTAGTCTTTCTACAAAAATCAGCCACCCAGGTTGTTTACCAAGCTTCCATGTCGGGTGTGTGCGGAATTTCCATCCCCGCCATGTGGTTTTGACCGTTGCCTCGGCTGCGAGAGCGAGCGGCTGTATCACAAAAAAGGGGGTAAGAATCAAAATGTCTTTAAAATATCTAATCTTGCCGGGATGGGTCTTCATCAGGAGTACCAACGTTCCGCAGTCATGCTGCAGACCTGATAAGCCAAAGACAATGGTCGACTTGACCAGATTTTGGAACATGAGCATCGGAGTCATGCGTTTTGAAGGCAGTTGGGTGGGACTGGTAGGTATTGGATGATTGGGAGATACTCTTCCTGATGGAGATGGAGTATTGGCGGAGGAAGATGAGTCGGGTGGTACAGAAGGGTGAGATGACAGCCCAGTGTGTGTCAAATGAAACACCTTTTCTGATATGCCTATCCACCCAAACACATACAGCCATCGGCGGTTGAATCCTTGCCATGTCTACAAGGGTATTATCGCTTTGTCAGAGCTCTGTTTTACACATGTTCGGTGGACCACTCACCCGCGACCACATCGTCGACAACCCAGGGTACTTCCACAACTCTGTAAAATTGCCAAACAATGGAGGCCATCCCCATGGACTCCACATCTCCCCCTCCCAGCCCATCAGTCCTCCAATACCTACAAACAGCAATGCCGCGAGCACGTGGGAAAGGTTGAGCCCATACCACGTACGAGTGACGACCATGATGCTATATATGGCCTTTTGGCCCAGGGTGAGGTCGGTGTAAGTGAGAGTAGGATTTGGGTGAAAGAAGGCTCGAGCAGATGTGAGATTCATAAGGGAACGCATAAAGTCGTAGAACAGCCAAGCTGCCGCAAGAAAAGTTAATCTTGAAAAGAAGTATGCCCGTCTTGGTGACCCTTTTGTGTAGGGCTCGCGTCTCGAAGAGGATGGAAGAGGACAGCAATAATTCCACCCTACACCTCTCCATGACCACCAAAGGGAGGTAGCCCAATAGAATTTGGCGAGTGTATAAGGAGCTGGGACACGCTCGGGTACTAGAGGTTGGGTATCATCAGATGATGAAGGAGGCTTGAGAGCCGATACTTTTAAAGGTGGGCGAGGATTTGAGCGGGGAATGAAACGATGTGTATGCTCTTCAGCGGGGAAAAAGACGAGAAGCTCGTACGTTCTGAATATAAAGCTCACTGAGGATCATTATCAATACAAATAAAACCCACATATGTACTCTTTCAAGGCTCACGTAGTAAGATGGGTATCCCCCAATGATCGTAATTGCTCTCCGTAACTGGGACGAACATAAGATAGCCCCATATTGCAGATATTAAGGGGGCGGCGATAGCTATTCTGAATAGCCTCCAGGGGCCATGGTGAGGCAAGGAGAGGATGACAGTTGTCAAGAAGGCATTGAAAAATCCGAGGTTGTAGTCAAAGGGAGTGACGGGGCGTTGTGGAGGGAGAAGTGCGAGGAAAGAGGATAGGGACGGCATTCAAGTAGTAAGGGGAGATGGGATGGTAGAGGATACTATGGAGAGGAGGATATGGTGGATATAGCTACAGTAATAATGGTTGAATTGTTGAATTGTTGAATTGTTGAATTGTTGAATTGTTGTTCAGTTGATGGCCCGGGGAGTGACGGCATTTAGACTAACCCCAGGCACGCAGCATCGGCTCTATCACCCGTGCTCCGTGCCCTCTCTTCCGACGGATGTCTCCTTGATTAATTACGCGCGTCCCTGCAGACCGCAGAGATATCGCTGCGGCAGTACTAATAACATTCATGTATCCATGTTTGAACACGTTATGCTTTGCTGAGCACGGGGCTATTACGCTACGCTGCGACGGGCCTCGCTCTCGCAGCTGCACTGCTGAACAAAGAAACGCGTTCGAGAGACATCCGTCAGATCATGAACGGGTGTAGCTTTTCTTCACATACTGTTATACCGTACTTTATATACATATCTATGAAAGCTTACAAAATGACTAATACCCATAATCCCATACATACACACATGTCGTGACTCCGTCTTGCTAAATGTTCTCGACAATCCCATATTCCAACAGGATTAATCATCCCTCCAAGCAACCTCTCCTCTAGACCATCTTTCAGCCCAGATAGCCCTTTTATGATAAATCTTCCTGGCAGCTTTGAACTCGTGGATGAAGTCTTCTATAGCCCTGCCTTGAATCTGCTACACGTAAATTAGCGCAGTGCTAGGTAATGTACAACGTGAATACTTACTCGGTCAACTCGTAATCCCTCTGCAGAAGGAGCGGGAGAGTCTATTCTCGAACCCGGTCGACTATTCGTTGCTGATCTGCCTTCTATAAAGGCGCTTGCAATTTTTTCTGATAACTCGTCTTGAGCAGTGAGAGAATGTCGTAAACGGAGGTGAAGGAACGATGGTCGGACTCGCTACCGGCAGGATAAATATCACGGAAGCCTATCACCTCCACGACTACGTACCTGATAAAGGTTCTGTTGTGATTTCTCAATGTCTGCCCATTGACGTTTGAGGTCTTCGGCATGTGCGTAGGATTGTGCCGTCGCATCTCTCAAGGCCAATAGTTCGTCCTTCAACTCCAGATTACGTCCTGCTTCTGTTAAACACAGACTCAAGCAACACGTCGTACCATCCATCTATACTCACTGGCTGTTTCCTCATTCTCCCTGCCTAGCTTTTCCACCTCTGCGGCCAACTGCTGAACCTCTGGAAGGGTGAAGAGGAATGCTTCTGTGAGCTCCGGTGAGGATAGCAGGTCTTTGAGAAATGAGGGAGGATAGCTTGAAAGAGAAGGAAATTGCTGGAGGAGAGGCGTGGACATGGTATGAGGTGTGTGCAAGTGTGTATGGATATGCAATTGATGTACGAGGAGGGAACGAAGAGTAGTGAGTAATAATGAATGACGAGTAGGCGGTGGTGGCCGCCGAGTGCCTGGGTTATTAGATATACGGGCGTCATCATTTGCACGTCTATATTATACACAGACATACTACGTACTCATCGTCACATATATATATATACTTCCCCCCGCCAGCCAACTCCCATGCCGCCTTCGCCCCCCAGCTCAGCAGCTGCGGACCAATGGAACATAGATTACGTCAACGAAGAGTATGTCCCATCTCCATCCGCGCCACTCGCCGCTCACCCCTTGACTAGCCACCTCAAAGCATTCGCCCAAGCCCTTTCCTACAATGATGTCCAGCCACTTGACGGCGACAGCTCACCCCTCTCTCCAAGGTCGTTCTCATTGCCTCCAGAATCCCCGCAACTGTCCACAGCCAGCGTAAAGGCTCCTCCTCCAACGTGGAAATACGGACCGGATAATGGCACGCTCAGGAGCGGAAGGGATACTGAAGAAAGAGTGGAGAAACTTACGGCGACTAGTGATTTTGCTGTAAGGACTAAAGCTCTCGTATTGTAACCATTCAATTAATGAACGTAGCCTATACACCAACGCGTTTCTCGAAAACGCCAACGAGCAACCTCTCAAGGGCTCACCTACAATGTTATCCGATGGCCGCTCCTCTTTTTTATATTCTTCATCATCTACCTCGAATTTTCTGCCTACGTTATAACTCGCCAAATTGTCAACATATTCGAATGGCTGGTCGCTTGGAGAGGATATAAAGCCAAGCTGAGGAAAGAGTTGAGGAAAGCCAAAACATACGACGAGTGGGTAAATACAGCCAAGAAGCTTGACAAGCATCTTGGATTTGATGACTGGAAGGATGTGGAAGAGGACTCTTATTTTGACTGGGCATTGGTTAGAAGAGTCAGGAGAACATTGACCAGACTGCGGGCTGCAAATGATACAAGGGGTTTGATGGACGCTTTGGCTGTTTGCGTTAGAGCCAACTTTGCTGGAACCGAGAGTGTGAAGATGTACAGCGAGGTAAGTTGATACATCTCACTTACATAGGTCTAACCCACCCTTTATAGACCTTTATTGGCACCAAGAAAGCTGTTGAAGCACATATCAAAGAAGTAGCCGCCTGCCTGGACTATGTGAGGACAGCCACCGACGTCTCTTTGGAGGAGAAACGAGCATTTTTCAGAGCCGTCAATAAGCACTATGGGTCTAGTGCTCTATGTCTGTCAGGCGGTGCCTCCTTTGGCTATTATCAGTACGACTTTCGCTTGTTTGCCCCTCGTGGAAGAAAGCTGACGGATTTACTTTGTCAGTTTCGGTGTCATCAAAGCCTTCCTTGAGGCCGATCTGCTCCCTCGAGTCATCACTGGAACATCCGCCGGTGGGCTTTGTGCTGCTCTTTTATGTACACGAACAGATAGCGAGCTCAAGGAACTTTTGGTCCCCGAATTGGCCGATAAGATCACTGCATGTTCAGATCCCTTCACGGTATGGTTCAAACGCTTCCGACAGACGGGTGCTAGATTCGATACTATTGACTGGGCGAGAAGGGTTGGTGATTTTCGGTACAGAGAGATGGGAATTACGCTGACTCGAATTAGTCCATGTGGTTCACAAGAGGGTCTTTGACTTTCAAAGAGGCGTATACAAAGACGGGACGAGCCTTGAATATTTCTGTAGTGCCGTCCGATCGTCATTCGTAAGTGGCAGGGTCAATATCCTTATACCACACACCTGACCTAATCACTCTAGACCCACAATCCTTCTTAACCACCTCACTGCTCCCAACTGCCTCATCTGGTCAGCCATCCTTGCAAGCGCTGCCGTTCCCGGTATTCTGAATCCCGTGGTGCTCATGGCTAAAGACCGAAGTGGAAATATCAAGCCCCACAACCTGGGCGGTTCCCGGTTCAAAGACGGAAGTCTTCGCGAAGATATACCTCTTGGAAGCCTACACACTCAATTCAACTGCAACTTTTCCATCGTCTCTCAGACAAATCCGCACATTCACCTTTTCTTCTTTGCGCCTCGTGGTTCCGTTGGCAGACCTGTAGCGCATCGTAAAGGAAAAGGTTGGCGAGGAGGCTTTATTCTCTCAGCTCTAGAATCCTACATCAAGCTTGACTTATCCAAACACTTCAAGGTGATCAGGGATTTGGATCTCATGCCTCAAATTCTGCAGAGTGACTGGAGTGGCGTTTTTTTGCAAAGATTCTCGGGTGATTTAACCTTAACTCCGAGAAGTACCATCGGGGTAAGTGTTACGGATCTGTGTGTTGGTCATATAGCTGATAAGAATTGAAGGATTGGTTCCATATCTTGTCGGATCCCGACAGGCCACAAATGAAAAGAATGTTGAGGGTGGGCGAACGAGTGGCGTGGCCTGCTTTGGGAATGGTCAGGAACAGGATGACGGTTGAAGTGAGTGTTTCTTCTTGTTTTTGTTTGAATATGGTAAACAAGGACTTATTTGGTTAGCGTGCCATACTCAGAGGCCGCAGCGAAGTCCGTACTGCACTCAGTCATGACCGTACATCAAACGACCCTGCGACTTCCCTACCCGAAACAAACCCGGAGCTTACCGGTGCATTGGACCATGTCCCTATCGAATCGGATGTCGATGCAGGATTTGTTTCCCGTTCGCGTCGTGCTCGCAACAAGACGGGCTCAAAGGGTGGTGATACCCCAGAAGAACAGCTCAATCTAGCAGGCGTTTTCCAGCTTGATGAAAGTAGCAAAGGTGTACGAAGAAGGAAGCAAAAGAAGAGTGGAATGCCTCTTGTTGCAGAACCTCTCGGCGAGCTACCAGAGGTTTCGCCAACTCATTCCCCCATAGCAACGGAAAGCCCTCAACGGAATTATACGTCGAATTTCGGTGACAGCTTCCGACACGTACGAGCTCCTTCCCTTCCAGCATTGAGCTCTCCCTTCCGTTCTATCCGCTCAAACACTTCGTCCTCTTCTAACAACGTGCAATCTCCATCCTCTTCACAGAGATTCAGGTCTCAACTTAGTATCACAAGGTGGTTCGGCGGTGTCTCGGAAAGTTCCTCGGATGAAGAAGACGAAGATCTTGGCGGTTTGCAGAGTGGCGAGGCTACAGCGTCGTCGGGAGAAGAAGGCATCCCTACTTTCCAACTTGATAGTGCTGTCGAATCCCATTCCGACCGTTCGGAAGACGAGATGCTCCACTCTGGTGCTAATGTCAAGGAAGAATATCAAAGCGAGGAAAGCGAGGGCAAAATCCCAATCCCCGGAGGGGAGAGGGTGACTCAAGAGAAAATTGACTCGTCTATGGCGAGCGGAGAGAGGCTGAGACCGGCTGGTGGAAGCAAAGGCAGTGCCAAGACGCCACCTGTTCAGGATGGAGCGTAAGCAACTGTATCGTATGCGTGTATCTTTCATATCATGTTTGTAGCAAGTATGGAGTCCAGTATACATGGTTCATTGAGCCCATAGTGTCTGTTTTCGCCGCTATTTTATCCTTGCTCAAGTCTTGATTGAAGACGGTCAGTCATGTTCAGCCGCTGAAGACAAAGGAAAGGTTATTATGATGTTGTAGAAAGGACGATTTTTGGATGACTTGTCGTAGGTTATCGCGCAAAGCATGGAGACAAGAGTACCCATACCTTAGAAACGATGTCCTTCCTCCTTTGTTCTGCTTGGGACCCGAAAGGTTCACAACTCTTTTATCTTCCCTCCAAATGCCCTGTCATTACTTCCCATCGTATCTGCACTCAAAGCAGCCATTTACTCTTCCCATCTCTTATCTCGACGAAACGACTGATGTTTGTTCCCTCGGCTGAACGACTATCGTGTTCTGTAGTGCAGTGTCCCAAGGACAGTCTTTTGATAACCAATCACGGCTATCATCTTTAACAAACAGTGTTGCAATGTCTTCAGTCGCTCACTCATCTCTGCCACAATTCCGCACGAAGTACCATGCCTCCTCTAATGGAACACAAGATGGACAACCAGTGACAGCTCCTCTTCCTTCCCTACCACCACCAGAGCCACCAACACCTGCTCCAGGAGAATCCATAAAGGACATGGATGACAACGTCCAAAGTCACGAGAAGATAGCGAACAGCAGCCCTATCACCCTTTCTCCTCGCACCCCTTCTTCACGGCCTCTATCGCCCGATTTGCCAAACCGAGACGCTTTATATTTATTCTGCAATTTTTCCAGCTACATGAGAAGTCCTCATGAGGGTTGCGATTGTATAAGCCCCGAAGATTTCAGGGATACCATAAGGCTCCTTGACCATGCTCGTGTGGGTGTATTAAAGCAGATGATCAATGAGGTCGAAGCTGATAATGACGTTCTATCTCGTGTCCAGTTCCTAGCAGCACAACGGCGATCAAATGTTCACATCTTGCACCTGAAATATCGATTTCAAGGTCAGCATAAGACTTTCCGCTCCCCGCATTCTTTCGCAAATAACCAGTTACCATTCAATCACCGTGACAATGCCGGAAGAGCGCGAAACCCTGTGCCTCAGCCATTTGCCGTCTTACATGACCCAGTGATGAAGATTGATTATAGTAGGTCGTATCTAAGTTATTAAGAAAACGAGCAATGGTTGACCAATGCTAAACAATGCAGTGGAGAATGGCATCTTTGAACCTTTGCCTGCACAAGCTATATTCAGTCACATAGCCAAATCGTGTCAGCCACCACCTCGCATCATCGTTATATCCTACGTTCATTCCAAAGTCACAGAGTAAGAGTCATTATTGTGCTATGCTGACCTTTATAATACTTACAAACGATTGTAGAAACCATCTCTCGTCTCTGTCCACATGGGCCATCACTTCATCTCCCCCAATGTACATATTTTCTCCTATTGAGACTCGCCTCCGGGAGCAACGTCCTCTTCATCTTGCTCTCAACCATGCCATCCCCATGTCAATGTACGCCTGGCCGTTAGAAGCTCAGCTAAGTTATGAAGCAGACAGGCCACAATGTAGATCAGTGAGAAGTTCTTCAACAGGAATAAGGGCAAACTGGGAGCATTACAGAAAAGCTTCAGAGGGCAGCCCAATACTCCTAACCCGGCGGATTAGCGAACAAAACACACCTGTCGTAAACAAGCAATCCCATTTAGATTCAAGCAGCAGGAAAACCAGATATCCACCTGATCCTGTCGCATCTCTCACTATTATCATGTCCTCGCTTGAGACTCTGTCAATCATCAAGGATAAGGGTGATGGAAACAAAAACTCTGCCCCCAATAGTGCGCCGTTACCTTGGTGTGTCCCATCTCAAAGTTTGACCTCTAAAATCCCTTCCATAGATCGCATACCTCTCTGGCAACTTGCCCCAGGTGTCGGTATACTACACGGTAGCACTTCTGCTTCCATTGGTATTCACATCAGTGATTTCTCTGCCATCAATTTGGTTGGAGAAAGCGGCGATGTGAAGCAAGGCGAGGCAGATAAGAAGATCAAAGAACGTGAAGTAGAGGGGCTAGGTATCAAGACAGAAGTTATGGGCATGAATGAACTGAGAGCGACAGATGGGACTGGGGTGACAAGTGAAGCTCTTGAAGCAACGGCCTTGCTCGAACGCCCAATCTCTAGGCCATCAAGTACTGCCCCGGTCCCAGTAGGTGCACCCGGGGCCAAAACGGGCTCCTCAACGAACACGCACGCAACAGCGTACCCGACGACTCATCTTACACGATCTGATCCAAGCACAAAAAGTATTGCCAGGCCTTGGCGCTCGCTGAGCAGTCAGTCATGGCCTGCACCGGTAAGCAAGGCCCCCGGTTGGCGGAAGGGCAGGAAAGAGATGATGGAAGATACTTTGGAAGAATTGGGATTGGGTCATACCGAGACTGAGTTGGAGCACGAGATTTTGCAAGAAGCCGTAGATCCAGCTCTCAATACTGAGGGAATAAGTTTATCCTGCGGAACAGTTACTGAAGAAGAGAGTAACCTGTTAAATTTGTTAATGTGTCGATGATTACGAAGGTAACTATTGTGTGAGACCAGCCAAAAACATGCATCAGCGAGACAAACATCGGGGATGCCTACAGAAACATAAATAGGCGGCCGAGGGGAGAAAGCGAACCCGCTTCCTCACTTGCCAGCAGCAAAGATATGGCGATGCAGTATGGCACAAAGAGAGTGTCGGAGGTGATACAACATAATACGATTGATTACACAGATGACTTCTTCTCCTTCTCCTGTTCTTGTTCATGTTCCTGCGCTTCAAGTCGAGAGATTTGACTGATAAGATCAGAATGGTTGACCCTTTCAACAAAATGAACGACTCACGTATCCCGCCTGGCTGTTCTCCATCGAGCAAGTTTAGCGTCCTCGTTGACCTTAAATCCAAATATTTTTGGCTCAAACATTTCCGCCTTCAGCGCCATTGCTGAAGTACTGATCCCTGCACCCCCTTCCCTGCTTTGCCCAGCTGACACCAAGCTTCTGTTGACATCTGCCACGCTCGACCCCACCGGTTGACCCTTCCCTGGAATCATTTGTGGATACACCATGAAAAGCATGTGAGGGAATGTGGTCCCGAAGTAAGATCCGTCGATAGATCCGTGGCGGTTAGACTTGGGAGAATAGATGTCTTCACATCGGGGACAGTAAAGCTTGACGGCCTTTTGATAAGGGATATCGGATAGTCCGACTGGAAGCAAAGGTTGAGAATAGCAATAAACCCTGGGGCAGCGACCGAAATCGGCTTTGCGATATTTCTCCAGCTATGGTCACAGTTAGTTATGTGCCATCAGATTCTTCTCAACCACCCTCACCATTTTCGCGAGGCCTCTCGTGGTTACAATAAATCGAGCGTGGATCAAGCCGTACAGAAATCTGGCGGAGGTCTCAATACCCTCTCTCGTATCGTCGTCCAAATCGTCTTCATCTGCAATTACGTCAAATAGATATCTCACTTGTAGCTATGTATACTCACTCAGGTTATCCGTGATCAAGCTTAGAGCACGTGAATACTCTTGTACAACTTCCGCGTTAAGACCAGTGAGGTTAAATCTATCAAGGATGTAGTCTTCGTCGACCTCGCAAAAGTATTCCTGCGGTAATGTCAAAATTAAGCTCCATGGCATCCAATTAAATCGCGCGGTCAAAACTGATGACCCACATTGCCCTTAGAAGACAGAAACCAGGAGATCCACCTAAGCAAGATGCCATCACATCAGTATGTTACTGCTTGCGATCCGTCGAGACTGCTGGGAAATTTAACTCACGAGTCAGCGTAATCGCTTTCAGAGCCAGTTGATAAGTCTTCCATGTTGCGACTGGATATAGTGTTTGTGTAAAGGCAGAAATAAGAGGTAGCTGGGTGTGGATGAAAGCGAAGAAATGAGCGCCTGCGACGGTGCGACGGCGGCAGAGAACAGATGGCATTGTTTTGCTGCGGGGTTTCTTCAATATCCGCTTATTCCACTTGGAATTTGTTTCTCAATACATCTCATACTGATGTAAAAAACACCACATTTTTATGCTCACTCTGTGCCAGCGAATTCTCTACTCCACAGATATGCATATTATTTGCTTCAGAGTCTTTTCAGAGCTTCAAAAAGGCGACTCTGCCCACTATTGTTATGAAGTATCATGTCAATTTGCTTCCGACCTGATGTTGTGCGACTGATTATCTTCCACCTCATGACTTTAACGGAAACTCGCGACGCCCAAGTGGTGGCCCACGTTCTTGACGCACTCTTGCTGGTGGGTGAATTCAGCTTTCATTTGCGCCTTTCCATCTCTTGCGCCCTCCTCTCAAACTCCCGCATACTCACATCCTTGACCATGTACCATCCAAAGGCCCTTATAATCGCTCTTCTTTTCTCACTGTCCCTCATTCTCGCCGCAAAATCAGCCGAGCAGCTTCAGATCGGTGTCAAGTATGTGCCTGAAGAGTGTCCAGTCAAGTCCCGCAAAGGTGACAGGCTTTCCATGCAGTAAGTTGCCTTGAGGATGAAATATCATGGTTCTAGTTCTTGGGGTATAATGACTGACTATCATATTGTAGCTACACTGGGACCCTTGCTAAGGATGGCTCCAAATTTGACAGTTCTTTAGACAGAAACAGGCCCTTTGAGTTCACGCGTATGTCCGCCTTGCCATCTTGGGCTTCCAAGTTCGAGGAATTGAGACTGATCAATGAACGTAGTCGGAGCTGGGCAAGTCATTAAGGGCTGGGATCAAGGCCTTCTTGATATGTGCATCTCTGAAAAGCGCAAGTTGACCATTCCTTCTCATCTCGCATACGGTGAGTTCGCGTTACATACCCAACGATTGGAAATATGCGAGCTCATGTATCCCAAGGTGAACGTGGCCACCCTCCTGTCATTCCTCCCCAAAGTACTCTCGTCTTCGAAGTGGAGCTGTTGGGTATCAAGAACCGTCATGTCGACGAACTTTAAATCATTCATTCATATTGAGAATCATAACTATGCATTTTCAGCTGAGGGAACAGCAGCAACTTCTTCTAACGGATTATCATTTATGTTGCATCGACGTGTTCAGATGCCACTTCACCGCCTTCAGGGAAGCGATTCACCATCCATGACAAAAAGCTCGGCACATCTTCCGCAATACTGTTAGGCAGAGAGGAGTTCGTCACAAAGCGAGGAATATTGCCTTGGGGCGCGTAAATCGGGTTGCATCAGCGACTTTGTATAATATGAACAATGAGATGCTTACCTCCGGCATCGCTGCTCGTTGCCATTCTCCATTCCACCTGTCTACCCTTGTCCATCTCCTGGACTCTCTCAACACTAACGTATCTGCCTCTCACTCTTTTAGACTCGTTCCCTTTCTTCTCCATGCATCCGGGATGTGAGAATGGAAGCGAAATGTTCATAAATGCGCGCTCGCCGTGAGGTTCGCTTATCAGCTCTCTAGAAAGTAGGAGGACTACAAAGGTTCGAGGATTTGTCGGAGGCGGAGTTTTGTAAGTCAAACGCCATACTTCCGCTACATGTTTCTTGTAAACATGTAGACACTCGGTCTCTCGGCAAGCTTCGATATATTCGCGCTCATTCTTTGATGCCACGCCGAAATCAGTCAGTTTTTAGGGTCCAGATACCACTGTCAGGACTTACTTGACTATGGTATTCTAACAAACCTCTCCTGAATCTCTCGTACAGTCCATCAGGTGTACAGGACATCACTTGAGCCTGCCTAGTCTCTTCAGGTACATTTCCATCCTGCTGTTCCCCATCTGGATTTCCAGTTGTCTGCCCAATGTGCGACTCTCCAGATTGTCGAGAGAACCTGTGACTCAAGCTTCGAACAAGACCTATAGGATTGAAAGAGTCTCGTCTGGTCGTGCTATCAGTTTGAGGCGCCACATGACTAGGAGGGTGATGCGGGATATTTCGCAATGATTCTTCAGTATGTCGAGATTCCCTCCCACACCAAAATTCCTTCACACCTAGAGTTTCTCGGATCTGTTGATATATAGAGCATACCGGTTAGTCTGGCGACCATTAAATTCCGACTACTTACATGCTTAAACGAAGAAGAGGATGGAAGGTTTAAGATCTGTACAGTGGAGTCATGTTTCGAGGAGTGCCGATTCCAGTCGCTGAGGTGATAATACAAATTAGTGTAATTCATAGTGCGGTGCGGTATGAAACCTTTGGTCGCTCACGACATGGTCTCAATCAGCTTCACTCCCAACGCAAAGTGATTATTGAGGAACAGTTGAAACTCGGGAGTTTCCGGATCTGGGATGTCCTAAGGGAGTGTCAAGAATGCTGTTAGTACATGATAATATCTTCGTGTCCAGAGGCTCTCACCTCTGGAGTGAGAGGTTGCAGGTCAAGACGAGTGCCTCTCATGGGAACGGCGTGGTAATCGTTGACAACAACAAAAAGGTTATGGCACTATATCTCTTATTTTAACAATGAAGGCAGCAAAGCTATGCGGACCAAGAGTTAGCAAGCAAATAACGATCCTTTGTGGGTAGAAACCACCATACGAGTGAGCTGGGCAGCAGGACACTGAAATATTGTTGATCAGCGGCGGACTATTGACAGTCGGTAGTGGTCGTTCAGCGCGGTAGGTTATTTATCGATTGTCGCAGTATTATATACGTATATACGGGAGCAAGTAAGATTCATGGCATATAGAAGATGCCACCTATGTAAGAAGTCCTTTTTCAATTTATCGCCAGAAATGACAATTTCTGTTACGAACGACGAGCGACAACAAAAGGATAAAAAAGGGGCGCGGGATGGCTTATGATAAACGTCCTGAGACTTGTGAAGCCGGAGGCTGTTGGACCGCTTAATTTATCGATGATTATTGCCGACATGGGACATCGTGCGATGTGCTCAATCAAAACATCTTTTTATAGCCTTCTATCAATTCTAATGAGATATTTGATCCCCCACAAACCACGAGCACCACTTTGCTTTTGGCGTCGAGTTTCAGCACATCTTTGAGCTTTCCTGAATACACCATTGCCAAAGTCGCGCCGCAGGCTGGCTCAACCAAGATTCTTTCGTCATCAAGAAACCGGATACAGGCTTCTAAAGCTTCCTTATCTGATACTACCGTACTACGAACCTGAGGCTGTAGAGCATACTCTAGTGCTTTGGCAGCGACGGTCGTCGCACCTAGTGAAGTAGCAAGTGATGCGATACCCGGCAAAGTGATCAACTGTCCCGCCTTTACCGACTTGTGTAGTGACTCTGCCCCTAAAGTTTCGACCGCCACAACTTTCGCTTTCTTTTCCTTATCCAGTCTCTCCAGTCCTTTACAAACACCAATCATTAGTCCTCCTCCTCCTACTGAGCACACTATCGCATCTGGGACGTGTGTTAATTCTTGCACAATCTCGTCGACCATAGTAGCTGCTCCTTGCCAGATGTCGGAGTGATCAAAGGGCGGGAGGTAGATGCCGTTCGGATCTCTTGCAAGTATCTCTTCCTGAAGGTGCTTATCTGCCTCAAACCATGTTTGGCCAGTCTGGATCACTTCTGTAGCGCCAGCGGTACGAAGCTTATCAATCATAAAAGGTTTGGTGCTGAGAGGCACGATAACAGAGGAAGGATAGCCCAGAGTAGATGCTGCGTTAACGCAAGCGAGACCAGCATTGCCTCCTGATGAAGAGTAGAAGTGAAGCGGAGTGTCTGGTGGAGCTGAGTTGACAGACTGAAGGACCAGATTACCTATCCCTCTGTAAAGCTTAATCATCAGCACTGTAGAGTATAACATATGCAACCTTTAATACATGCCTAGATTTGAACGACCCACTCGGCTGGATATTTTCCAGCTTGAGTAAGATTTCACTATATTTGGAGCTAAATAACAATGATTCAGACTACACGGATCAACTCACCAGCCGGCAAGCTTTGAAAGTGCAGCTGAGCGCACGAGGGGGGTCTTGATCCATGGCACAGTGTTTGGATCTTCGATTGTGTAGTTGACGGCAGCCATAGTAGTGCTACCTTATCGTATCCTAGAACAGAGCGCAGACAGCGATTATACGTAGAGAAGAGATTATAAAAGAGGGCTGCTTTCTGTACAAGAACAATTATTAACTTGTTCCATGAGTACTCGTAGTGGAGACCTTCGTTGTTGTTTCTCTATCTTCTGTCTTCAGAGTACTTCGGAGTAGGCCGACAGGAGTGAGAAAGAGAAATAAAGGCCAGGACGGACTCGGATGATGATGATTTTGCCCTGCTCCTCCTCCTGCTACATACATCTATGCATTGTGTCTTCTTTTTCTTCTATTGTGCGAATTCACCAAACATCACAGATCTCAGCTGCCATGCGCATGATGTATCTAATACGCCTTACGCGGCCCAACATCAAGAGAATTATATTGATCGTATCCCCATCATCTAATGATGGATGACGATGACGGTATGTTGTTATTATGTACCAGTACAAGCATGAGACTCGGACCTAGAGCTGAGACTGCGCCTGAAATTTACCTTAGATTATAAATGTTTGATAGTTTGCATCTGACCGTAAGACAGACGACCAAATGCCCTACTTGCGTCCAACTATCGCGTTCATGTCCAATCATCTACATCTTCGAGGTTGTTAAGGTACTATCGTCTCCTAGCTTCCCTTCTGCTACCACCTTACCGTGGACCTCTTGGATTACCTGTTCGAATACGTTCAGATGATGAGGTCAATGGTTATGCGAAACACTTACTTCCCGACCTAATTCCTTAATTCTTTCGATATCATGGCCAATTAGGCTGACGTGTACTCCTTGATACAGATAGGGGTCTGATCAACGTTCTCATCAGCCACTCTTCGATGATATGAATGGTATTAGCTCACAAGAACCAATACGGATTCCTTCTTTCTTCACCCTGGCCTGCAGCTCCGTAAGGTAAGGTGCAATAGCTGATTCAGGTTTGCTACGTAAAAGTTCATGCCAAGTCAGAGCCTCATGTCTTGTGATGTTAAGCTCCTGGACTGACCTTGTGTAAATGAGATGTCGGAATGGTTTGGAGGAAGCCGGAGGCAAAGGCAAGTAAGGAGTTAACGCGAGAAGAAGTTGTTGAAAAAGAGAAGGTATGCCCGGGAAGACACAGAGCTATTTGAAATGCTGTTAGTAAGATGCCATTGATACAATAAAGCCTGTTTCATTGCGCACTTTTCCGGCCAGTCTCACAACTGGCACCCACTTATCAGCGTCCACAAAGATTACTTCGGTCTTGACATCTCCTTCTTCTTTTTGAGTAGGGAACAAGGCCATCCTTTCTCGTGCTTCCCTTTGAGCTGGGGTAGCCTTTTCCAGTTCTGCTCGGCGCTCAGGGGTTGTCAATGCCCACATCCTGCGAAGGGTCTCCGGGTGATGAACGAGGGGCAAGTTAAAAGCCTTAGCAAGGGACGCATATGTGATATCTGAGAAATGTAAGCTTGTGTTGCAGGTGTAGGCTCTGACAGTTAACATGTACTTACCGTCATGTGTGGGCCCGATGCCTCCTGAAGTGACCACGAAGTCATATTTTTCAGTCATACGACGTGCGGCTTCAATGCTGAATGGCGATATATCAGTTTGAGTATGGGAGCTAGTTTTGGCTGATACCCACATCTCATCTTCATCATCTGCGATGACTTCAATTCGTTTCCTAAGCGGGGGGTGAGGTTAGAATATACTAAGAGACAGGAAACGTGGCGAGTGCATACAGTTCTATACCAAGATCGAAACAATACTGAGCAAAGAAACTGGTAAGCATCATGTCAGCAAGCCGGATTGCGCTGACCTAGAAATCCTGCTGCTCACTTGCTATTCGTATCCTTAGTTTTGCCATTTAGTACTTCATCTCTGAGAACCAGCACATATATGGGTCAGCCATTTTTATTTGATGAATGGCTCTTTTCAAAAGACCTACCCTACGATGATACATCCGGCTGTCTGAATGTACTTACCCTTCCCCAAGGGGTCAGCAACGCTGCTAGGACTGGTTGGGACGATGGGCGTTTCAGTAGACATTGTTCTCAAATATATTCTCCCGGAGGCTATGCGAATAGGTAATGGCCGAGACGGGAGAGGAGCGAAAGGTCGTGCAATTGTCTGGAACAGGCGTGAAAATGGTATGAACATGCCCAGAAGGGTGTGATACTGAGGAAGAGATATGCTGCTTTGGGCAGGGTGCGTGTAGTGCGCGACTTCTGCTGTAATTACTCTTCAGGCCTACGGCGGTGGATGTCCGGTGCCCCGATCCGATTGACACCGCACCTGACAAGAGATATATTATAGCTCGTGCCATTAGTAACGGGATCAAATATTTCCCAATCTGAGATTAGTTGATTACAAATCTGTTCGCCATTACTTTTAGGAGAGATAGCCACGCCCCTTCCTTTTTCGGCTATCTGCATTTATCCCACTAATCCTAACCTCCAGCCCTTCCCTTACGCCAGTCGCCTTCCCCGGCCTTGCCCTTCCCGCCATTACCCCTTCCCTAGCACTGTCCAGCTTGCATCTCTCCATCGCTCACGGTAGGACACGCCCACCACCCTATCCCGTTTGCCGAGGAACAGCAGACAAGCACGCGGCATCAAATACCTATTAGCTTGCTTTGAAACAGCAAGAGCTGCTGCTGTCATCTGTTTCCGGACACTATATAGTTATACGTCCCTTACGTACCCACCATCTATTAACTCTTCAACAGCCCGTCACGCTTCGGCTCACATTATCTGCTTAGCTCACCGCCGATCGCATCAGGCGCCTAGACGATGTCCCAGTTTCAGAACGATTTCCCTGCCCCTTCTTCGCCTGATTCAGCTCCCAAATCGGGGGCCGGTGCGGCTGATGCGAGACCACAACGTTCTCGCGACGGGTGTTTGACCTGCCGGAGCAGGAAAGTCAAGGTGAGCGACCGTCATGTCACACTGCCTCTGCAGCAGCTTTGGTTGCTAACAGATTGCTATAAAGTGTGGAGAGCAACGTCCAATATGCGACAGATGTCGTATCAAGTCTCGCGAGGTTTGTACTTCAATCCTGGCATCGGTTCCTGCTAACAGTTCTTAGTGTGTTTGGCCATCGGAAGATGAAGCTGAAAGGCGAAGAAATAAGAAACGCAAGGCTTCAGGTGCGAGAGCTCCGTATGGATCAAGCTATTATGGTTCGATGTATTCCGACCAGGATGAAACATCTCCAGTGCATCTGCCAGCCGTGTCCGTGCCCGTAGAAATGCGGCGACCGCCAAAGCATGCTATCAAAGGCACTGTTCATGTTCCCCCCAATTTCCTTCCACCAGAAGCAATGGCAGGCCAGCAAGTGGACGCAAAAGGAAAACAGAAATTGAAAGATGAGAGACGGGATGAACTTGTGGACTGGCTAGTCCCCGAAAAGCTAAGGGCGGAAATGATGATGGAACCGTAAGTTGGACAATACCTAGGTGCCTCGAATGAGTTTGACCTTCCGGGTCTTTGTAGCACCTTTTTGCAACCGTATTTTCGCACTGTGTGAGTGTGTATACATTCTTCGCCGGATCTCTAGATTGACCATTTCCAGCGATGAGCGACTAGTGATGCGTCATTATATCTCGAAAACAGTGCATATCATTATTGCGTTCGAATCCGACCATCGGCCTTGGAACCCTTGGCTCAGCATTCACGCTCCTCTAGCATTCCAACATCTGCCAGGGTAAGGCGTAACAATTGATATTCCAACACCCCAACTGACTTTGACGTAGTACCAAACCGGCTGCCGATGCCCTTCGGGCGGCCATCCTTGCAGTCGGCGGCGTACACTTACAGTACAGCAATAGCCCAGACGACCGAAGTGCAGCATATAGAATAACCAAGAGTGCTAAGGTTCAGGTACTCAAGCTGGTGAAAGAAACATTGCAGTCTCCGGATGGACGGCCGAGACAACTGACTAAAGAGGATATAGAGTTGGTGTTGGCTTCTTTGCTAAGCTGCACCATTGCAAGCGTACGTTGTCTATTGCAATCAAGAAGCTACCTGCTAACAGTCATCTCATTTGTAGAGTCTTGCTGCAGATGACTCGTGGCATCACCTCTTATCATCGGTTCTTGGTCTCATCGACCAGCTTGGTGGAGCCCACCACATCCTTCGTGATGCTCCTCGTGATCGCCTCTCACCCTATCGGTTCTTTATGGAGCAGCTCGCTATCCGCGACGTGTTTGGCTGCATGACCACAGAGTTAGCGCCTTCAATTCTGCAGGATGCCTTCACTCCATGGTTTTTTGAAGCTGAAAGCTGGTCAAGGACAGATGTAGAATGGGAGAGTGTCGAAAGAATGTTTGGTATTTCAAGAGGGATGGTCGACATGATTGCAAGAGTAAGTCACTTGATTCGGTCCGGGAAGGAAGACTGACCTTGGATTGTAGGTGTGTACACTTATCGCTGCCGTTCGCACTCGCGGTCGACCTATTTTTATGGATCCAGACGACTCCCCCAGTCTTTTACCGACTGATCCGAATCCATCTGCACCTCCCAGCAATCTTACAGAACTTCAGCTGGCAGCCCAAAACCTGATGGCTGAAATCCGTGTATGGGACGAAGCTGAGAACTTTACACCTTTGCACCCGCGTACCCAGTACGGAAACCTAGCCTACAGGCATGCTATCAAGATACGAATGCTCCGAAAAGTTTATGATGTTCCAAGTGATGACGAAAGAGTAGCAAGCAGTGCAGAGTCCATTATTGAGTTGGCCGCAGAAATGCTAGCCTTCTACGGCAAGATCACATGGTTAGTAATCTTTTTTTCTTTGTACGATACTCGTTTCTGACGTAGGGCGATAGGTTAACATGGCCGATCGTGATTGCTGGGTTTGAGATTCCTCGTGGGCATCCCTCTCGTCAAACGGCCCTTGGGATGCTTGGAGCGTTTGGGTGAGCAAAGATCCGTCGCATCCTTCGCAAGCTCAAGGCTGACTATGTCATTGTAGACCTCATGCTTGCTTTGACAATCGCGCAGGTGCGCGCATACTGTCTGATTATTGGATGTGGCACGATATGGATGGCGATCATGCTACATCGTGGGAAATGGCCAACATACTCAATCAACGACCTTTCTTGGATTAGTTTTCTTGGCTTAGTATCATTCAAATAGCTCAACGTGACGTTTTGGCCTTTTGGTTTGTTTCTGGTATTGCGGCATTCACTACTGGCGCGGCATTTCGACTTAGGGTTCGAGTATATCATGCATTTTCTCCAATCATGGGAGCAACATCGTCAAGAGTAATTATAAGACGCAGATCGGACAACATATTTATACAACATTACGGCAGCCCAATGTGGCTGTTGAAGATTCTCCGCACGCCTATGCCTCAGACTTCTCGTCCGCCTCTTTACTTTTTCCTATTCTGAATATCCTCTTTCTCTTAGCTTTTATGTCTCCTTCCCCAACGCTACTGCTCGCCAGACTCGCTCGCCCACTGCTGCCTGTGCCCGCCCCGCTCTTCCCAAGGTAAGGGAATGATCTCACAGCTATATGTTCATGTCCTCGCGCATAAGGAGACAATGTGTGAGCAGAATATGAAAGGGCGGCAAGCTGCGAGACGGAGTTGTTGAGGGGGAGGGTGATGCCTCCAGGCCCGATATGGCGAGGAGGGAAAGACTCTTCATTACCGGGGGAAGTACCGTGATTCTCTTCGTTCTCCTCCTCCTCGACTTCCTCGTTGATGGGCGCATAGCTAGGTACAGGAGACATATCCCGGTAAGGCATCTCCACTTTACCGCCCACACCGCTCCCAGAAAACCATTTTTGACTTAGTCGATGTATGATTCCGGGTAAGTGTTCTCTAAACATCTCTCTCAGCTGCCCTTCAATTTCTTGCTGCAGATACCCTCTAATGACCTCGACTGAATCAAATGTCGAACTGACATCCACGTTTTGTAAAGGATCATTCTTGAACACAAGAGTAATCCCTTTTGAAGCGGAGACGACCAGAATGAGAATGGCTCGAAGATGTAATTTGGATAGACGGAGCGTCATAGGGACAAGGAGTGGCTGAGAAGCGAGTAGTGGTGTAGATAGAGGAAGTGTTGAAAATGTAAGATGGGGATTATGTGAAAGTGGATTGGCTTGAACTCGACACCGTACTTCGAGCCAGGCATCACCTTGGTACCCTAAACGCAGAATACCGCGAAATCGGTCGATAGAAAGATCTCCTATTTCAAGAAGAGTGAGGGTTGGCGGCTTAGTTTGTAGTGTCAGCTTGCACCCACTTTTGAAGGTCCGATTTAGAAACATACCTGCTCTCCCATGTGAAGCTCGACCACTTCAATCTTTCCCTGAATAACCGGGGGCTTGTCTCCCTGCATGCCCGGCACATACGATCAGCTAAGAGGCTTGATCGGAGGATATGGGCGAGTCTCACCTTGTTAAGGGCGCCCTCCAGCATTGCCTTTGCATCTTCATGGAAGGCGGGCGAGAAGGCAGTGGACCAGGAGGGGAAGACGAAGGACATGTGGCTTATTGAAAGTCCATCTATTACAGACTCAGGATATCAACTTCGGAAAAAGAGCTTGTTTCCAAGCAGGTATTACGTAAGATGAAGAGTGATGCTGGTGTCGGCGATGGCCGCTTCTGGAAGTCCTTGTTGTCCATGTGTTGCCTCTTCTTAGTGCTCGAACTGAAATAACCACTCCACATCAACAACAATATCTTCTACATACCTGAACATGTCCGCCAGGTCACCAAGAGGTCCAGCAACCGAAGATGAATTTTCACACCAAATTGCTATCGAGGTATTCACTTTTCCTCCCTTATTTGTCATTTGCGCTCACAATCTGGCCCTTTAGATGTCCCGAATCATGAACCAGGTCAACCCAAATGACCTCCTTGGTAAACGAATAGTGGATATCGCAAAAGGCAACCGTACTGGCGATGCATTTCTTAGAGGTTTTTATTTCCCACTTCATATCTCATCCCATACTGAATTACTGACATTCTCCTTAGCTGTTTCGACATTCGGCCAGTTTCCTAGTGAACCTATGCTATCTCTTCACACTCGTATTCTCGCCCACCTTTCAGTTCTCCAGGGCCAAAACCAGTCAGGCGCTCGTAGACGATCTGAGCATTCCCCACCTAGGATGCTTGGTGGTCGACCCGTTGGAGAAAATGTGGAGGGCATGGATCACGACGACACCGATACATTAGCGCCCGAGCCTGTAAGGAAAGGTGGCTTAAGAAGAGCTGATAACGTAAGTTGCACCTCATTCGAGAGTAAATGTTGGTGACTAAATTTCAATTCAGGCACCGAAATTTAAGGCTCCCGCTACAGCTCGACCGTCACTACTGGGACTGGACAAGTTAGCCGCTGAGAAACGTGCAGCAGCGGCCGCCACTGCAGACAGAAATGGTCCGCCGTCCAAAAAGGCTCGAAAAGATGAAGGAAATGAAGATGACGAACAATCAGGCGGTGTCTTCAAAGGTTGGTTGTTGCTTGCCTTTTGGGCTTTATGATCACTGACGCCTACCCTACTTAGTGCCCACCATTCCGATTCGAAGGGATAATGTCCGGGTGCGACCCGAGGAAACACCCAGTCGAGGATCTGGCCTGTCAGAAGAGGCTCGCGCTCGGCTCGAAGCTCGTCGTAGGGAACGCAATCAACCTAGTACGGGCATTAGCGCGAGCACTGCCGATCGCGAGCATTCAAGGGAGGGCCTAGGGGATTTCCAGAGGAGGGCGAACAGAGATAGATGGAATGAACGAGGTGGGGAGAGAGAGCCAGGACAGGGAGAATACAGTAGAGATGGACGGGGAGGCGGGAATGACTGGGGCAGAAGACAAAATGGTCGAGACGGCAAACCGTGGAATGCAGCACCGACACCTCGCACCTCTCGTGCAGACAGAGATTTTGATGGTGGTAGTGCCCGTATCCCCAATCGGGGCTGGGACGAAACTCCACGCGGATCGCGCGGTCCAGGCGGATGGGGCAAAGGGGAACGCACATCCAGAGGTTGGGACCAGACTCCGAGATCGGCTAGAGAATCACCGGAAGGGGGCGGGTTGGATCTCAACGCTAAAGAATGGGAAGAAGAGCAAGTCAAGCTGGATCGAGACTGGTATAGTTACGATGATGAAGGGGCAGTGGTAAGTACTCTGTCTATTTCAGGACGTTCTGCGGCAGGCTAAGGATCTTTACACCAGGCCGCAGATGACGATCATAATCCGTTCTCACAATGGGAGAATTTGGAAAGAGCAAAAGAGGAAGAACTGCAAGCTAAGGCTGTCAAACGTCAGACTGCCCGTCAAGCTCAATTTGTGAGTCTGTCAGTGTCGCACTCCGGATTGACACTCATGCGATCACATAGAATGCGGATAACGACCTTTGGGAAACTAACCGAATGCAAACATCCGGTGTTCTCCAAAGAGGAGGTGTTGACGACGACTTTGACGATGACTCTGATTCCAAAGTTCATGTTTTAGTGCATGACCTCAAACCTCCCTTTCTGGATGGTACTGTGGCATATACAAAGCAACTTGACCCCATTAATCCTGTTAAGGATGGCACAAGTGACATGGCTCTCTTCTCTAAGAAAGGAAGCGCTTTGGTAAGGGAGAGAAGGGAAAGGCAGGAGAGGGAGAAGGTACGTCATTGTCTGTATGGCTAAAATTGAACCCTTATTGACAGACATCTAGGCTGCGGCAAAAGCAGCGTCGATCGCAGGTACCACCCTTGGTAACCTCATGGGTGTCAAGGACGAACCAGATCTCGGTCAAGGTATATTTATTTATTTCTTATGGTCAATTCATCGCTGATCAGTACTATAGAGGGTCAGAAAGATGGCGTGACTGAGAATTACAAAGCTGATTCACAATTTTCGAGTCATCTCAAGAAATCGGAAGGTGTCTCCAACTTTGCAAAGAGTCGTACTTTGAAAGAGCAGCGAGAATATTTGCCGGCCTTTGCGGTACGAGAAGAGTTAATGGGAATGATACGAGATCACCAAGGTATGTTATATACTATAGCTTGCATTTTCACGTCTAACTTTTATTAGTGCTTGTTGTCGTTGGAGAGACCGGGTCAGGCAAAACAACTCAGCTGGGACAGTTTTTGTATGAGGACGGGTATTGCGCGAACGGAATGATTGGGTGCACCCAACCACGTCGTGTAGCTGCCATGTCTGTGGCCAAGCGTGTCAGCGAAGAAATGGAGGTAAGCTGCTAAGCATCGTTCAGCTTTATGTGTACTAATATCATTCCCAGTGTACCCTAGGTGAAACCGTTGGCTACGCTATCCGTTTCGAAGACTGTACATCCAAAGATACAAAGATTAAGTGTGAGTTTGCATGATTAGTTCACATTGCAGTGTGTTGTGACTGACGGGGTCGACAGTTATGACAGATGGTGTCTTGCTTCGAGAGTCATTGAATGAAGGCGATTTGGATCGATATAGTGTCATCATCCTTGATGAAGCACACGAACGATCATTGAGTACAGATATCCTGATGGGTCTTTTGCGAAAAAGTAGGGGAACACTTTAACTTTCTGATCCGCCGCCAGGACTGAAACCTATTGTCTAGTTCTTACCCGCCGACGTGATCTGAAACTCATCGTTACCTCAGCTACCATGAATGCCGAAAAGGTCAGTAATTCAAGTTGAAAATGTTGTTTTTACTAATCCGTGTGATAGTTCTCTCAATTTTTTGGTAACGCTGCCACTTACACTATCCCTGGTCGTACCTTCCCCGTTGAGATCTTCCATTCCAAGTCACCTTGCGAAGATTACGTTGATAGCGCCATTAAGCAAGTCCTCCAAATCCACCTGTCAAGTTCGCAGGGAGATATTTTGGTTTTCATGACAGGTCAAGAGGATATTGAATGTTGCTGCCAAGTCATTGAAGGTGAATTGTCTCCAATCACAATACGATAGTGCTAACTAGTGGCTCATTAGAACGACTGTCTCAACTTGATGATCCCCCGCCTTTGGCTGTGTTACCAATCTACTCTCAAATGCCAGCGGACTTGCAAGCGAAGATCTTTCAGCCAACCCCAGATGGTCGACGCAAGGTCGTTGTTGCTACCAACATCGCGGAGACTTCCCTTACAGGTTCGTAATATTTCATTCTTCTTAGACATCTAGAATTGGTTGCTAAACTTGTCTTAGTTGACGGCATCCTATATGTTGTCGACTGCGGATACTCGAAGCTCAAGGTATACAATCCCAAGGTTGGAATGGATGCTTTGCAAATCACGCCTATTAGTCAAGCCAACTGTGGCCAACGTGCTGGTCGTGCTGGTCGTACAGGTCCTGGGTGCGCGAAAATAAATCATGCCCATGGAGCCCACTGCTAACGAAGTCTTTGCAGTTTTTGTTACCGGTTGTATACTGAGACGGCATATCTCAACGAGCTATTTGCTAGCAACATCCCTGAAATCCAGAGGACCAACTTGGCAAACACCGTTCTACTTCTCAAGTCGTTGGGTGTCAAAAATTTACTGGAGTTTGATTTTATGGATCCTCCTCCTCAGGTGAGCTCATCATCATGTAATCTGTTACAGCCGGTGCTTACAAGTATTTAGGAAAACATCCTTAACTCAATGTACCAGCTCTGGGTATTGGGCGCTTTAGATAATGTGGGCAACTTGACCTCTATCGGTCGCAAAATGTCCGATTTCCCAATGGAACCATCCCTCGCCAAGATGCTCATTGTCTCCGTTGACTATCAATGTTCCTCTGAGATGCTCACCATCGTGTCAATGTTATCTGTGCCATCAGTGTTTTACAGACCTCCTCAAAGAGCAGAAGAGAGCGACGCCGCCAGGGAAAAATTCTTTGTGCCTGAAAGCGACCATCTGACGCTGTTACACGTTTATACCCAGTGGAAGAGCAATGGGTAAGCTGCGTTTCGCATGTTATAATGTACTAAAAATTGATCCTTTTTCAGATATAGCGATTCTTGGTGCATGAAACATTTCTTGCACCCGAAACTCATGAGAAAGGCCCGAGAAGTGCGAGGACAGTTGGAAGACATTATGAAACAGCAAAAAATGGACCTTTTGTCAGTAGGAACGGATTGGGATATCGTCAGGTGCGTTTTATCTCATATTTGCCCGAAGGAATGATATTGACTATGGTGAAGAAAATGTATTACTGCTGGTTACTTCCATCAGGCGGCGAGAGTCAAAGGCATTGGGGAGTATATGAACATTCGAACAGGAGTGAGTCATCTAGTAGATTCCTGATTGCAGTAGGGCGCAACTGACATAATCACCAGCTGCCTTGTGTTCTTCACCCAACTTCTGCATTGTATGGTCTTGGTTGTGAGTGAGGTTGTCCATCGATGGATATTTTTCTGACGACGTGCAGATATGCCTGACTATGTTGTGTATCATGAGCTTGTATTAACATCCAAACGTGAGTTCTTCATGTGCGTCCTCCATACAAGGGATTTGCCTCATTCTTTACAGAATACATGATGTGTGTTACCTCGGTTGATCCCTATTGGCTTGCCGACCTCGGTAGTGTCTTCTTTTCAATTAGAGAGAAAAACTTTGATGCTTTGGCTCGCGCACGAGCAAACAGAGACTTCAGCAAGAAAACAGAGATGGAAGCTGAGATGGCCAGACAGCGAGAGGAGTGAGTTTAAAATGTAGTCCTTCATTACCTTGGCCTCAAGCTAACGGTTAGTAAAGGATGGAACGAGCGAAAGCTGAGAAGATCAAGAAGGAAGCAGTGGCAAAGACTCCCAGAATTGGCGGTGTTGGAGTAGCATATACGCCGAAAAGTGCAGGTATTGGTGCGGGTGCGAGGTCATCTGCAACACCGAGAAGACGAGCAGGAGGCATTTAATCTTGCCAATTTGTATTGTACAATGCATTCGTCGCCCATGTTTGCATTACACTATATTCCTTCTAAGGAGATGTCCAGCATCATCATCATGGACGATTGAGAAGGTCAAGGGCCAACAAGCTTTCTCAAAAACAGCGTCTTTCCAGAGCAAGCCCACTTATAAGGGCATTCTCATGGGCCTTACGGTGTACGATTTCTCATCGTTGCCTAAATTGATCAACGCCTGTCAGAGTTAAAGATCAGTCCATTATTCATCTTAATGTCATTTGCGAATATGTGGTAATCTAGACATACATGTGTCATCGTCCTGCTCATCATAGGCCAATGATGCCGACCTCCTAATCCTTTCGGCATTCCATCTCCTCCAAGAGGTCTTCTTACTCCAAACTCTTCTTGCGGTAACATCATAAAGGCCAGCATTTCTTTCTTTGGTTTCTCAGGCTCAAGTTTGGGTTTGGGCTCTTCGGGTGCGTGATCCGAGACCTGAGGAAGTGGTCGTTGACCGTTGTGGAGTGGAATATGCGCATGGTTGAACTGGTTGTTCTTCTTCAATTCCTTCTCCATTGCCCTAATCCTTGATGAGAACTGAATACTATTCTGGGGGGATGGGTCCACACTTACTTGAGGTTCCTTCTCTCTTCCCGAATCGTGAACTTTAGACTTCGTTTGTACAGCTTCGTTTGCTCCTTTTCCATCTTTTTCCACGCTTTTATCTCGGCTTTCTGTTGTTTCTCTATGAGCTTCCGTTCCCACCGTGGTAGGCTATTGAACGCTGGAGTGATAGCTGGATTCTGAAGGGTTTTGGCCAGAGGGGCGTAAGGTGCTGCCGCTGTTGGTGTCACTCCATTCGCTATGCCGGGAATGGGTCTGTGTTGTTTAGGAGTCGATCTAGGTAACGTGGGCTGGGAAAATCATCCATTATCTGCTAGCCTGCCTTGCTGACCAGCCTGATAAACAACTCACGTTCCCCTGGTAAGGTTCGCCGTCCCACCAATCAGAGATCTTGGCCCAAAATCCTCTTTTATGTGGAGTATACAGCATTGGGTAAGCTCCCATGGGCCCGGCATATGACATTCCTTGGGGTAATATTTGTGGCTTGGGTGCTTCCTTTCCCCAGTAATTTTCCTCGCCTGTTCCCAACCCAGCTATTTCAAGCCAAGGAAGAGTTGCGGCAGGTGTTGAGATACTTGTCGTATTACTAAGATCTTGAGCTTGTGAATGTGGGCTGATACCGGACTGGACTTTGCCTGGGACGAGCCCGGGTCGTTTTTTTGACGAATCTGCGCCAAAGATAAACGTGTTTCCTCCTAAATCAGGAGGTGGCCGGGGGACAGCCATTGATCGTTGTGAAGAGTTAAGCAGGGAGTGTAAGTCACTAGGTTATCATTAACGACCATGCGAAAAGCATGGGGCTGGCGCCAATCCGCACTGATTACGGTGAGAGTATTAATCTTCTTGATCGAAGGAGATAAACATCATCAAGCAATGATCAATAGTCAGCAATCATCAGTAGCTGAGTTAGCGACGGAAATGAATGATTGAGTTTTTTTTCTGATGCAAAAGGCTTTCTTTCTAAAGGTTTGCAGCCACATCAGCCGAGGAGTTGACTTTGGTATGTATTTGATGGGACCATGTTGTGGAACGGTGGTGATACAAAAGGTGAGATGGGGACAACGAGCGAAGACAAAAAGCAGTGCTTTGATTGACGAAACTCCCATCATGTTTCTTCGTGTCTTCGTTTCTTCAGTTCTTTGGTCGCCTCGCGCAACAAAATAATGAAAATAACATCGCCTCTTCAACTTTGACCAAACAGCAGACGCAGGCACTGATATGAACAATTAAAGACTACTATAGTCACAATTCTCATGCATGTCATTACACGTAAAGAGACCAAGATGCAATATACCAGAAAAAGCGAACCATAAACCACCCTATGCGCAACTATTGCTCGCCGGTGGCAAGCTTAGGAGGAAAACCAGCCGAGTTATCTTCCTTTCCATCGCGACCGTCACGACCGCCTCGCCCGCCCTTGCCTCCTCGACCGCCACGACCGCCCCGGCCACCTCGACCTCGGCCTCCACGACCACCGCCA
>NC_006687.1:662500-710000 GCF_000091045.1 Cryptococcus deneoformans JEC21
GGTAAAGAAGCTGAGTACCTCAGCGTACTTTTCGTGAATAGTGTGGATTTTGTAGTTATTGCGAGAGATAATAGTAAAGAAGGCGTTGTTGTTAATCGAGCCGGCTGGTCCAGTTCGTGAAGGACGTTAACTGGTAAATAATATGCAAAAAGCAGTACAACAATAGTAATAGCTTTAGTTCTTGATGCAGACTGTGCTTTGGATGAAAGAAGGGAGTAGTTCTTGTACGACTGAAAATAGGTATCCATGAATGAAACAACAAGCGCCAGTTGTTTGCATTCACGCACACACAAGCTGGCTCTACTTTTTCGCATTGTGTACGGGATGAATTATTGCTCACGGATGGATGCAAGGAGCCGCCTTGTAACGAATTGCAACTTCATTCGTCAAGCAGTGTCGGCAAGTGAGCGAGAGGCAGAGACGCAAGAAAATCGAATAGTTCGTTTCGTTGTTCCGGCCAGCAGAACACTTATTAGCAAAGGGAAGCCCGAATATATCGGGGAAGACGGAGTTGCGATAATAAGTTACGCAAAAAATGACAAACGCAGGCACTGACTTAATTAGCAGATAATCGAGGAAAAATTATGTGACTGCAGGCGCCGTTGGCGAGGAGAGCGAGGAGAGCAGATGGCAACGAGATGCTTTCATCGACTTTTGAACTACACTTGCTATCTACCGTATTACTATTTACCATATTATAATTATCACCCATAATTATCACTCCCAGGCCATACTCACGGCAAATCAATAGTCCCACCGCTGCACACTAGCCAATCACTGCAGGACGTCACCCCAGCACAGAAGAAGAGACCCTCGCCACATTCACCATTCACTACATTTTCCCTGGCAACATTACCGCTTTAACAAGCAACACAACTTGCTCCTAGTCACTGGAAACCCTCAGTACTACAATTTCATCACTGGATAGCCCATTAATTACCTTGCAATACTTACTTTGTAAAGTATGCCAGGACTAGATGTGCCTTCTCGGCCGAGTCAGGTCGTCAACCTTAATGGCAGTAGTGAAGACCTCCAAAGGTCAAACGTAACAGCCGATGTGCATTCCGGTGACAAGTCACAGGAAGAAGCTAGACCAATGCCATGGGGAGCAAAGGTACGCTTGTTGTTTGATTTGCTTTAATGTTCTTGAACGTATTTGCTGATATGTCGATGGACTTAGTGGCGTAGTTCCGCATGGTTCATTACTTTAGTCGTGACATTGGGTACTACGACGGATATTCTTACTTATGTCAGTATATCAACCACAACCACTCCCACCCTACCCTGTATGCGGCTGACTTGCTATCTTCCATAGACGATCGTTGTACCCGTTCTTCCTTATCGTCTTCAAGATATGGGATATTCCAATGTATCTGCACTCACTTCTTGGCTGCTGTTCGCCTATTCTATAGGCATCTTTCTTTGTACTTTGCCTGTGGCCTACTTCTTCCACAAGTATCCTTTCCGCCGAATTCCTCTTATTGTCGCCGTTATCGTCTTGGAGCTTTCCTTGATTCTGTTCATGTTGGCGACTCCATACTGGGCGATGGTTATCAGTAGATTCCTGCAAGGGGCATCGAGCACAGTCGTATGGTCTGGTAAGTTATCATTCACCTTCTCTTTGGACATGCTGACTTAGGTGCCGTTTCCAACAGTTGGATTTGCATTGATGTGAGTTGCAATACATTGAAAGTCTTCTTTCCCCTCACTGACGTCCGCAATCTCAGATGTGAGAATGTAGAGGAAAAGAATATTGGCCGTCAGATTGGATTTGCCATGGCCGGAGTGTCTATTGGACAGACTATTGTACGTAACCTGGTGCAGTGGGCGAGAAGTCTGTAGCTAATTCGCCGTTTTCAAGGCCCCGCCTATTGGAGGTGCTCTTTACTCCAAAATGGGCTGGTACGCACCCTTCATATTCTGTATCATTGTCTGCTTTGTCGACCTCGTATTGCGTCTCTTTGTTCTTGAACGAACAGATCTACGTAAATGGGAAGAAAAGCGTCTCGGCCTGGCCCCCGGAAGCCTTCAGCCAAAGGTTGTGGACGGACAAGTCATCATGTCTAGCGAGGTCGAAGCGTCACCTTTCATGCATTTGACCACTGCAGAAAAGGAGAGGCTAGCAGGGGTGGAGCTATCGCCATGGCAGGTTCTTATTGCGTTGGGAAGTTCTCCTCGAGGCATGACATCTTTCTTGACAATGTTCGCATTTGGAATGATTATTGGAGCCCTCGAACCGACGTAAGTAGCTGTCTTTGCTTAATATGAGAGTTCTCAGCTGAACTGTATGGGCAGGTTGACTTTGCACGTACAAAGCGTTTGGAACAAGAATGCCGATTTTGTCGGGCTTGTCTATCGTACGTCCCTGGCAACTGATGCTTGCCTGTATAGCTAACCGCATTTCTTCAGTTGCTGCTGCTGCTCCCACATTCTTCTGTGGCCCAATTGTCGGTGCTTTGGCTGATAAATATGGTGCCGAGTGGATAATGCTGCCGTCTATCATCCTGACTCTCCCCTGGCTACCCCTTATGCTACTGAATAATAGTCTAGCTGGGTTCATCATCTTCTTCGCGTTCGCTAGTGAGTAAATCTCTTCTATTCGGAAGGTTCATACGCTGATAATGTGAGAAAGATTTGTTCCCCAATTGTGCCATGGCGCCCACTGGTTTGGAGGTCACAATGGTAGCACGTGATGTGGTAGGCGTCAGCGAAATTCGTATGTTCCTCTGTGTCTTTCTCCAATTCATACCGTTTCTAATTCAAACTACGAACGTTGCAGATCAATTTGCTGCAATGAACATTGCGTTTGGTAGGTTTTTTATCTGTTGGATCTGTTTTTCCGGGGCAATGCCTGACTTGTTGCATAGCTATCTCGACAGCTATCGGAACAATTGTCGGCGGTCAAATATACGACCACATAGCCAAAGGCTGGGCAGCTGTCATTTGGTTTTGCTTCGCCATGGCAGTAGTGATTATTCCCCTTCTCTTCTTCTTCGCAGGCAACAAGTCAATTTACCAGCGATGCTTCCACCGTGGAAAGGAAACGGGCGCGAAAATGGAGGAGGCAGTTGGCGAGGCTGGTGTCGGGCAGCAGACAAAGGACGAAAGTGCGAGGGTCGTTACTGAGAGACAGCACTCAATCACGCCGTCTTCCAGCGAGAAGTTTGAAGATAGGGACGTCATCTCTTGCCAGCAATAAATCGGCAAATCCCTAATTCAAGATATCATCACACATTTCATAGATTATTTCATCACATCTTGGTCCATTCCGGGTTTTTGCGATGTATAAAGAAAACAAAAGGAAATCTAAAAGAGATGAGTTTGTATACTACCGCAAAATAAAAATATCACTGTGCGCTGTAATTGCATACATAACAATCACTACTTACAAAGACATGCATTCAGGTTACGATCGTTATGATTCAACAGAAGTGATGAAAAGGCTAATCATCTACCGAGTCTGTATCTGCAAAAGGCGCATACTCGTAATCCATCCTAAAGGCCAGTAATGTCAGTTCGACCTTACGATAAGGAGCCGCATTAACTTACGGCCGTCTCATTTGACTAGTGACCCAATCCTCATCTGTATCCTCCAATGGGTATCCTTGACCCCCAAGGTAACTCAAAAGAACTGGCAGCAGTACTAAACCATGCAGTGCCCCCGATAGGATCAGAGAAAGCCACATGCGGAAGTAGTATACTTCCAGGAGCTTGGAACGAGTCAAAGCCAAGACAGATATGCCGATAAGTTTGGTCATGGTGATACCCGAGAACACCTACCGACTTCAGTCAGATTTCGCATGAGCTGAAAAAGATTGAAATACTTACAGATGGTCCTACATCTACCAACGCGGTCCACGCTCGCTCATCCCTCTCTTTACGTCCTTCCACTTTGTCCAACGGCAGGCCAGATCCTGCCCCCATGAAAGCCCTTGCGATATGGGAACAGAACTCCACAGCTATTCCTAAACTGATAACCAAATTGACCAAAGATATAGCATTCAAAGAGATACCCCAATACCCCATCACACCCATGACATTAATGACCGCTAGCGCACACGTAAAGGTTACGGTCCCGCCAGTACGCCAAGAACCGAGGAGTGTAGATGTTATCACTAGAACAGCGACAAAAGCGAGGAAAAGAACTTGGATAGCCATAGAAATAATGTGCTCGTACTGATCAAAAAAGACATAGAACAATGAATATGGGAACACTCTGACACCGGTTCGATGAGTGATATCGTCAGAGATTCGTCGAGCCGCAGCCAAGGCATTAATAAAGTCTGCTTGAGATTTGAGTGGGGTGTGGTAGGTCCTAAAATGGGAAGCAGCGACAGTGGTATTGCTTGAAACCAGTTTTACTGCTGCGCTGTAAGGCGCCTGTCCACCCAGTGGACACTCATCATTTGTTGGTGAAATTAACCATTGTTCAAGGTATCGCATAAAGTCTTCTCCTTCAGGTAGACCGTCCATTGTCGAGTCCCATTTTTGACCTTCGAAACAAGGCCTACAGAGCCTTTCCGAGTCTTTAGGCGAACAGAAAATGGTCGGGTCTCGCCTTCTGACTCTGCAACAGCTCTCAAAAGTGGGATTGGTCCACTGCAAAAAGTCATCGATCCAAGCAGCGGGGGGGGACGCGATGAAGGAACTATCTGGACGTTTACGCTCCGCTTCGAGAGTATTGGCTACAGATAATTCGAGGCACGTAGTGAAGCGGCCACAAAGTTGCTGCTGTCCATGTCTAGAAGATGGATCACCTCCTTCAGTGACAAAGTACACAGGCGGCCCAACATCAAGATAGGAATCAACATCATTGAAGTATGGGACCAGATGTGATTCGGATGGGAGGGCCAGACGTTGATCTATGCCTTCCATTAGAAAAGAGTAGTATTTTCAGACCCAGAGATACTTACCAAGACCGAGACTGATATGTTGGATCCCGATGATGGCAGCCAAAAATAGACCTCCGAATGCCACCAAAACTAACTGCTTGACCTCATGACGGAGTAGCGAAGGCGCGTATACTGTGCGCATGAACTTCTTGACCATACCTTCACGTGATGGGGCCTCGTTATCGTAAAGACCGATAGGAGGTCTGAGGCGGATACAGGGGAAGCAATCAATCCGCATAGACTAAATCGATTTCCCTCAGCGGAGGTATACAGCATACAGACAAGGGACTCACCTCCGAACGTCGCAAATCTAGCGTCATTGCGCTGACAAAAACCGTACATTGCATTATTGCACCAAAGAGGACACTACCAGCAGCATAGATAGCAAAATTGCGTACGGCAGGCATAGGAACTAAAGCGCCGAGGGCAAAAGCTACCACTTCGGTAACTGAGCTTAACATGATGGATGGACCCATCCTAGCTACTGCCCGGGCCACTCTCTCTTCGGGAGCAAGGAATGTGCCAGAGGGTTGAGCTCCGTTGCTATGAACAGATTCGTCGTCACCTGGCTGTTGGGCAGCATGTAAATTATTCTGCCGTTCAAGTTCGTGTACCAAGATAAACACGTTATCGACGCCCACTGCGAGGACAAGGAACGGTATAACTTCGGCGATGATTAAAGTGACCCGTACGCCCAACAAGGAAAAAAGACCGACCGAAGAGGACACAGCGATAAGGACAATGACAATGCCAAACAACCCCAGGGAAAATTTCGAGTTGACGGAAAGTAGGGTAGGGATAACTCTGAAATCCGGCGGAGGTGCAGATTCCTCGAGAGGGGCATCTTTTACCAGGTGCAAAAGCACCCCAATCCGAAAAACAAGGCGATAGGCTCTATGGGTGAAAGCTTGTATCATACTGGGTGGAAGACCACCTCCAAGAGTGAGCGAGACATAGAAAAACATGACGAGATAAGATAGCACGACGATCTTGACATCGGTGTTGGTGCTCTTGTTGATCTCCTCTTCCAGACTAACTCCCGTGGAGTAGCTAATCTTTATCCCAGGCCGTTTCAAGTCTCTCAGATAATCGCGCAGCTTCCTTTCCCATTGTTCTGCTGGCTCGACCCGTTCGTCATTGTAATTGTTGACTACCCAAGTAACTACCAAAGCCTTGGCTTCCAGCCAATCTCCATTGGCTCCTCCGAGAACAAGTTTGGGGTCAATGGGTTGTCCGAATGGTGGCAAACATTCTCCCGGCCTAGACGCACAGTCGCGCACACGCGATTCCCATTCTTCCCCCCATACTTCCATGTCATCTCCAAGCCAGGCCGAAACACTTTGTATTACGCAAGGAGTCCCCTTGCCAGCTGGTGCAAAGCAAATATCCTCCAACCCAATCCCATCGCTCGTCTTGAGGGCATTGATTTCGGTTTCTACTTTGAGCCACCAGTCAAGAGTATCATAGTTGACAGGTGATCCAGAAGACTGCGTTATGAATATCTGTTCGGATTTATAGAATGGGCCGAAACTGTCATCGAAGAACTGTTTCTGGGAGGCACTTTCACTTGTCGGTGATACCCATAACCGTACAGGGTCAGTTTCAACCTCGAAATATTTCCACCCAAAGTTGAATAACCCTACAATAAGAGCTGAGATGGCAAAGACTTCAATGGGTCGCTTTGCACATGTCAATCCTAGGCGGTAGAAGAACCGGCGAAGAGTAGCATTGATCTTGTTTTGTTTCGGTTGCAGGTGTTCCATTGGATCAAGGAGGCTAGCTCCTCTACCAAGTCGGAAATGAATGGAGCCACTAGGCCCCGATTCGGCATCATCATTTCTTCCCATCAAACCATCAAGCCCACTCCCCTGCCCGTTTTGGATAGTTGGTGAATGCGGAGGATCGAGCAGTGCGACGCGTTCATAACGTCTTTGTCGGTGCCGGGCTGCCTGCTTCCAGATATAGAGCAATGCTCCGACGAGGATGATGACCGAGTAGATGATAAGCAGGGAGAAGGTGAGACATGAGACGGCGCCCACGTGACATTGCTTGGTTGAGGGTGGTGCAATATAGGGAAGCGAAGGGCACACGGAGGGACAGTCGGCACAGGCGCATCGGGCATTGATGTTCTCTGCATCTGAACAGCTGAGAGGTGCTCGTCGGTACGCAGAGTCATCATTGTCCGGGAAATTTATCTGAAACGGTGAGCCCAACCCTGGCCTCAAGTCTCCCATATACTTCAAAAAACCACTGGCGTTAGTGGCACCCCCTCCTATCAAGTCCATAGCAAATCCATTCGTGGCACCAAACTGAACGTCCTTACAGCTGTCATAGAAGCCTTGTTTGAAGTCAGAACTGACCTCGTAATCAACTTCTTTCACCGCATCTTTCCCTTCAGTAGTTTTTTGCGTGGCAGTAACCGATAGGAATGTGGATTGATTTGGAGAGCAGGTGAAATCGCAATAGAAAGACCTAAAGTTGTTGATACAAGCAGGGCATGACGCGATAAGAGGAGCAGCTTGTTGCAAACGATCGGAAAGTGTCGAGAGCTGGTCGTAGGTGCAGCAAACGTGGTCTGGCAAGGAATAGGAAGGACCACAGACCGAAGCCATAAGATCCAGAAGTCTTTGGTCGGGCTGCAGAGTGTATCAGCTACGGGGTTGAAGAGTGTTCCGCTTAATCCATGTACTCACGACGGTCGCATCGCTGTCGTCGGGACATGGTAAATCCGCGCCGAACATGCTAGTTTTGCCGCAAGTGCCCCGCATGGCACATATGCCCTTGCCCGACCTCGATTGGGACGATGGCATGATAATGAATGGATGATATGCCAGATGAAGAGGGCAAAAGTGATACTACGGTGTAGGAATGACGGTCGGACTGATATTCCATTGGGCGGGAGATGGTCGCGTATGACGCATCGCACGGAGATCGTCGCTTTTTCCGGTTAGGCACCGGTTTGCCACCCACATCAAGATCGCAGATCCATGGCGATGACTGATGCGGACAAAAGCAGTGGTTCGATAAATAAATAAATGCCATCCACCGGTCTGTTCTCTTCACATGTACCACTACTCTTGCCCAATACATCAGCCTGACCAGTTCAACTATCATCATTTCCGCAATACCTAATCATGCTCTAGTATGTCTTCATTCTGTCTACCTCTTGCATTTCTGACACTGTCTCAGTGCTCTCGGATTTATAGTCTTCCTTGTTATAGTACTCGTCGTTTGGCTCGGTATGTCTATCCCTCTGTAGACATGCTGTCTTAGCTGACAAGAAGGATGTTATCTAGTCAGACTAGCTGTACTCCGTGCCAATCGCAAGCGTAATGCTGCTGCAGGCCGCGTCGACCCTGAGGTCCAGTTCCGAGAAGTCGCTGAACAAGTTTTCTCGGGTCGATGTCAGTCATCACCACATAACGGGTATTCCCCGTATTGTAGGAGGAACGATCGTGGGGCGGTAATCAGGCAAGCGAATGGGAGTGAGGCGAGTCTGCCGGCATATGGTATGTTATTGATACGCTGGATGATTCGGAACCTCTCATTCATACCTCTGTAGGGGCTGAATCCCTTCCGGTCCCTCCAGAAGCGGCCTATCAGCCATCCCAAACTAGAATAAGACCTGACCAAACAGCATTAAATTCCGTCGACATACCCGAAGTTCCACCTCCAAAGTATACCGCAGAACCTGAACCTGTATCTGCTACGAGGACTTGAATATTCATCTTTCATTCGGCATATATATGATACAGTCATTTTAATGCGGACTGAGTCAATAAACATGCCATGGATGGTCGAGAGCCTGGCCCAGCTACATATTTAGCTTGACGTTGGGTCAACCTTGGTTGGCTTAGACTGGTTTTCCTGTTGTTCATTTTGTAACTGTGTATTATTAGTACATGAGAATTTAGATATAATTTTGTTTTAATAGCATGAATAAAACCTTTCGTCGCCAATGAGAGTTATAAACTGGCCTTCCCTCGTCGTTCGTGGCCGTCGTGACCGCTCATCATCAATTTTCTTCGAGGAGGCCCATTTGCGATGTCGAACACATGAGGAGAACTTATTTTTTGATCATTAAAATCACCAAATTAATAGTTATCAGCAATTTAATGCATGCTGGTGATCTGCAATCCATTACGATCATGATCATATGCATGCACGGCGGGTCGAGGGATTGAAGGTGTGAGCTTGCCGACCGAAAAAAGTCGGGCCGAAGAAACGCGATTCTGCCTGGCGGTGTCGACCTCGACCCTTACCGAACTCGTGTCAAAACCCGCAATATTTATCGACTGTCTGTCTTCGTCTGCTTTCCAATTTCTACATCTATCACATCGATCATAATCTTCTCTTTCCATTGCACATATAACCATATCTCGCTACTTCCAATCATGTCGACTAGTTCCCGCTGTCTCGTCCGAGGATCAGTCAGTGAGTTATCTTCATTTTCTCAGATATTTATTTCATCATTCACGCTGACGAGATCATCACTTTAGACATTGACGAGTTCTTCCACCTTCCGCACATCGTCCGCCCAGGAGAGACAATCTCCTCTACAGGTCTTACAAAGCGAGCAGGGGGTAAAGGTGCCAACCAAGCGTTCGCTGTCGCTCGAGCAGGCGGGCAGGTCGAGCTTGACGGTGCTATAGGAGACGACGGCATATGGGTCAAGGAGATGCTTGAGAGTGCTGGTGTGGGGATAGGCAAGCTGAAGGTTGTCAAGGATGAGGTTACGGGGAGGGCCGTTATTCAGAGTGCTGCTGATGGGGAGAACTCTATAGGCAAGTCTTTTCGCCCACAGCAGGATGTGGCTAACTCTAAACAGTCCTACATGCTGGTGCCAACTACTACCTTCCCTCTCCTACTCCCGCCACTTCCCTTTCCACGTACACCCATCTTCTCGTTCAAAACGAAGTTCCTCTCTCTTCCACACTCGCGTACCTCACCGCAGCGGGTCAATCCTCTCCCCCTTTGACCAGCGTTTTCAACCCATCCCCAATGCTCACCCCGGCTCAACTTCGAGAGTTCCCTTGGAAGCACCTTTCATGGCTTATTGTTAACGAAGGAGAACTGGGAGACCTCTTATTGGCATTCGGGTCATCAGCGAACCCCGGTGAAGCTAAGGAAGATGAACTTCAAGCCAAAGCTTCTGCTGGAATTCTCGAATTGCATGAGAACGAGTACTTTTCTAAAAACGTCGGTATTATCTGCACTCTTGGAGCCAAGGGAATACTTTATTACGAACCGGGAAAGGAAGTCGGCTATTTGCCAGCTGCCAAGTTGCAAAACCCAGTGAAGGATACTACCGGGGCCGGTGACTGTTTTGCGGGCTACTTTGTGGCAGGCTTGATGGGTGGAAAGAGCCTACAGGATGCTCTGAAAACTTGTCTTGTGGTCAGTAATCTTTGTCATATTTTCTTATTCCGGCTGACTCAATTAAGGCTTGTGGCATCTGCGTGGAGAACGAGGGTGCTATGGAAAGTGTTCCCACTCTCGAGGCAGTCAACGAGCGTCTTGCGTAGGAAAACTACCCTAAGGAGCAATGCATGCATCATTAACATTACAGACAATGAACTGTTTATTTCTAATAGACGCTACAGCTTTGCTTTTACAACATCATCGTCCACTTCGTTCTTTATGTTCCATGCAGCTTTACCATAAAAGTCGAAGACTGGTCGACTATCCGCTCTCGCGTCTGCCGAACTTGCCTGCCCCAACATCGCACGGGCAGCAATTCCTTGGGCGATAATGGCAAGGCGGAACAGCATCCACGAGCGTACCCACCTATTTTGAGTTAGCACAACTATGCTAAACGTACTATAATAAACTCACTCCATCCCAGAGATAGGCCACTTCCAAACAGCTTGCCTATTTTTGTGATACTCAGATCCTCTAATCATACCATCTACCCACCACTTTTCAAGCTCCTCTCTTTGTGGTATTCCAGTCTCCTCGCTGCTGACACCTTTAAGTCCAAGCAGAAGATTCAAATCTTCCTTATCTTTACCATCTAGCTTGGATGAGAGAGCTTGACGCTGCTCTGGAGAAATGGGAGGAAAAGAGAATGGAAGTAGGACATTACCCAAATCAGCCAGAGGGGACCCAAGGGTGCATAGCTCCCAGTCAAGTATGCCTATGACTCGCGACTCTGAAGGATGAAAAATCTTACAAACGATGGTCAATGACGTGCAGGTTTAGCGACAATCAATGAGCTTACTAGATTATCGATTTTGAAATCTCCGTGTACCACACTGTCTATTCCAGACCGGCTTTCTTGTGCAGCAATCAAATTCGCACCTTTTTCAAACCATGGTCTCATTTCTCTCGTTCCCCATATATGCCCAAGCTGTTCGCCCGTTTGTTCCGAACGGGCTTCGCTTTGAACGTCTGATACCCTGAGAAGAGACTTGACTTGGCGAGGAAAGTATGGTTTTTGAGAAGATGAAGGGGCGAATGAAGGGGGTAATTGCAAGGCTGATAGAGGAATTGTTGAAAGACGAGTTAAAGTGTCGATGGCAGATCTCCAGCAAGACCATCGCTCTTCTTGGCCTAAATTCTTCATCCGTACGTCGGTGAAGATTCTACCCTGCACATACTCCATGACATAGAATGCAGCTCCCACCACCTGTTTGTCCTCACATAAGCAGTACACTTTAGGAACTGGTACAACGTGCGCGGGAGAGACAACGGAGTTATAGCGATTCAGAGCCGCGAGAATGGTATACTCTCGATCAACACGGTGAGCAGTTGAAGAGAGAAGTTTGCCACTAGGCGCTCGCCTGAGAACGAAAGGATGAGATGGCAAAGATGGGGTTATGAGAAAGGTCGGGTTTGACTGTTATTGGCAACAGATGTTAACAGACATTCCCTTCTGCTTTCAGCCTTATAGCATGTAGTTTTGAGAAATGTTACTGACCTGGCCAAACTGGTAGGATATAGTAATAGGAAGGGTGATATTAACAATCTGTTTCATTCAGACCTTGGAAAAGACCACGTACATTGAATTGTTTGACTTCAACAGGGCCCTTGAACGCCTCAATATTCTTCTCCAGATAGGGCACCAGATGGTCGAGGGGCAGCGCGGCGCGCACTGCGCCCAAGTCTGCCCCAGATTTGAAAGCAAGTTCGCCTGGCATATCCTAGAAGATGCGGTATACAAGACTGCCTATTGCTGAGCAGCTTACGTTGGTATTGTATTCCTGTTAAGACATTCGTCCGGTGGACCAAGTGGAAGCCTTATGTATTAATATAGCACGAAGACAGATTACTCGGCATTCAAGTAGCCGGTGGGCAGCTCTGATTAGAAAAATAGCTAATGCATCCTTGGGTGAGTTTTTAGTGATGTTCCTGAGGGGGGGAGATTTGTATTCGATAATTTGTGCCTGACTGGCGCTGCCTCTTTTTCGTCAGTGATAGAAAAGCTATCAATAATTTTCCGCATCTTCATCACTCGAGCATCTCTTGCAACAAAATGGCCCCCAGAAAGACTGTCGGTATCCTCGGTAGGTACTCAGCAGCTTCAGTCATGCACATAATGCTGAATTATACCCAGGCGGTGGCCAGCTCGGCCGGATGCTTACCCACCCTGCGGCCCTTCTCGGCATTCCTCTCCTTATCCTCGACTCTGGCTCCTACACGCCCGCCAAACAGACTCTTCTTCCTCCTCCTCCTCATTCTCACCCTGATGGTCCCTTCACTTCGGAAACTCATATTCGCAAACTTGCCTCTGCGTGCGACATCCTGACAGTGGAGATCGAGCACGTTAACGCCGATGTCCTTGAGGCTGTAGAAAAGGAAGGTCTTTGTGAAGTCCAGCCCAGTCCCCAAACTATCAGATTGATCCAGAACAAGTACGACCAAAAGAAGTACCTTGCTGAAAGAGGTGTGGCTGTTGCACCTTTTGAGGAGCTTCCCGCAAACCCGACGGAAGAGGATTTTAAGGCTATCGCAGGTCGATTGGGTTTGCCTTTGATGCTCAAAGCTAAGACCCTTGCCTACGATGGACGTGGGAACTCACCTCTTAAATCCGCATCTTCAGGGGACATTCAGGCTTCCTTGAAATTCCTTGGTGACAGGCCTCTTTATGCTGAAGGATGGGCGCCCTTTGTCAAGGAAGTTGCGGTTATGGTCGTTAGGAATAAGGAGGGCGAAGTCCGAAGTTACGACGCCGTCGAGACTATTCACAGGGAGAGCATTTTACGAGTCTGTTTGGCCCCCCTCAGAGGTGAAAAGGGTGTGAATCAGAGGGCTAGGGAATTAGCTGAGAAGGCGGTTGGACACCTTGAGGGTGCTGGTATCTTTGGGGTTGAGATGTTCCTCATGCCTGATGGTAAGTAGATCGCAATTTGTGACCATACTGAAGCTTACATTCTGTAGGTGAACTTCTTCTGAACGAGATTGCTCCTCGTCCTCATAACTCTGGTCATCACACTATTGAGGCCTGTCTTACTTCCCAATTTGAGAACCACCTTCGAGCCATTCTCTCCTTGCCTCTTGGTTCTACTGCTCTTCGTGTTCCCTCCGCTGCCATGGTCAACATTCTCGGTGCCTCGTCGACTATGGACGCCATCGACAAAATGGCAGACAATGCTCTCACTGTTCCTGGTGCTGCCGTGCATCTCTACGGCAAAGCTGAGAGCCGAAAGGCCCGTAAGATGGGCCACATCACGGTGACTGCCGAAAGCGATGCTGAGCTCAATGAGCGCCTTAGAGCCCTCTTATTCGCCCAGCCTGATGCCCATGCCGACTGGATCGACCTCATCGCCCCTCCTTCCCCTGCTCCCGCTCATTCCCACGCCAAACCCCTTGTTGGTATCATCATGGGTAGCGACTCTGACTTGCCCGTTATGCACCCTGCTACCAAGATCCTCGAAAAATTCGGTGTCCCCTACGAGCTCACCATAACTTCTGCCCATCGCACTCCTGAGCGAATGGTGAAGTATGCGAAGACTGCTGCAGACCGAGGATTGCGAGCCATCATTGCTGGGGCTGGCGGTGCTGCCCATTTACCAGGTATGGTCGCCAGCGAGACCAGTTTGCCAGTCATCGGTGTGCCCGTCAAGGCCAGTGTACTGGATGGCGTGGATTCATTGTATAGTATTGTGCAAATGCCCGTATGTTATTTTTATCCGACTTGAAAGTCCAGTGCTAACGGAACCATAGCGAGGTATTCCATGCGCCACTGTGGGTATCAACAACTCTACAAATGCCGCGCTACTTGCAGTCCGTATCCTTGGAACATCTGTACCCGCCCTTAACAAGGCTACTGAGGAATATTCCAAGGCGCTAGAGGAAGAAGTTTTGGCTAAAGCCGACATTTTGGAGGAGGAAGGCTGGGACAAGTACATCGAGAGGCTGAAGAAATAAATCAACGGTTTTATGCTGGTCAGATGCATAGATTAATACGATATCTGTAATTATCTTTTGATAGCGTCCTAACATGTTTTATAATAGCAACACCCTTCAAGGCTTCTTAGATCGTTTGGCAATCTCTTGTCTTTTTTCCCTTGCCCATTCCAGCATTTGCAGCACGCATGCCTCGTCAAGACCTCCCTCCCTCAAAGTCATATCGAGTTTGAAACCACCGAACTTGGGTACGTGTTGGTTTGATGTCGGGTCTTCGGCCCTGTGTTTTCTCTTTCTCCGGAGGATTTCGTTTCCCCGCTCGAGTACGGGCGGTGTGTGTGCTTCGTCCATTTCCTTTTCCATCCTCAAGACGTCCATTCTAGCCAGTCTTTCATTTTCAAGTCTCCTTTGGACACGATTGCCATCGACATCATCGTTTTCTTCTTTGATGCTTATTTCGGTTTTTTTCATTGTTCGTCCTCGCACACCCCCTTCTGTTCGTTTCTCCCCCAACTTCACCTGAATTCCTTCTTTCTTTTCGCCTGTTTGCTGTTCTTCTTCTTCCTTCTTTCCTTCTATCTCCCTGTCATCTTTTAACTCTTCTTCTTCCTCCATTTCCTCCACTTCCTCCACTTCCTCTTCCTCCTCTTCCACTTCCACTTCTTCCTCCTCTTCCTCTTCTTCCCCCTCTTCCTCCTCTTCCTCTTCTTCCTCCTCTTCCTCCTCTTCCTCCTCTTCCTCCTCTTCCTCCTCTTCCTCCTCTATTTCTTCCTCTTCCTCTTCTTCCTCTATTTTTTCCTCTTCCTCCTCTATTTCCTCCTCTTCCTCTTCATCCTCCTCTATTTTTTCCTCCTCTTCCTCTTCCTCCTCCTGCTCTTCTTCTTCATCTTCTTCTTCATCTTCTTCTTCCCCTATTCCTGTCTCTTCTTTCTCTTCCACCATCGTTTTTTCCTCGCCCCCCAGCGCATTCCCTCCTTTTCCCCTCCCGTTCTCTTCCCTTTTATCCCCGTCTGTACACGTCCTTCGATCGGCACTAATTCCATTCAAGCCACTCGAGCTTGATGGGGTTTTAATAGGTCTCGTCGCCTCTCTTGTCCTAAGCATGGTATCTTGTTGTGCCATAATAGTCCGTTCAGCGTCTCCCTTAGTACTGCGTTTGGTCGTGAGACTGCTGGAAGTCTGTGCGAAATTCTCTTCATCACCCGAAGAGTCTTGTATCTCAATCACTTGTGGAGATGGCTCTGAACTTGAGAGGATTATTTTTCTTTTTAAACCATTCTTTACCATAGGCTCTTCGTCACTGTCCTCATCTTCGTCCCAGACAACTATCCTACTTTGTCCCTTCGAATTCAGAGACTCCCGTGGGCGCTTCCATTTGTCTCGAGCGTTGGAGATGGTGGCATTTCCGGAGGGTGATAATTCAGGGACAGGGCGATCACCCCGACTTAGCTCTGCACCTGATTTCCTTGGCGTCGCCATGGTAGGCGAAGGTGGGGATAGCCATGACAATTGAGACAGTTGAGAGGGACTAGGGGAGCTTTGCTCCAGCTCCTTATTTCCATCCTCTCTTATTGCCTTGCTTTTCCTGCTGCGTTTTCTTCGCTCTTCTCTCTCATATGGTGAGAGCAGTTCTTCGTCAGTGTTGCCAGGAGACATATTGGTCGCCGGACTGGACGGGAAGTTGAGGGGATCGGTGATTTTCTCCTTCGAAAATTGACACTTTGTAGGTGAAGCATGAAGGAGAGATGACGATGAAATGTGATGGGATTGGGAGGAGCCTGGAGGTGACCTCCTATTAGAAATATGGGGGGATCTGGAATTACGACTGATACCTTCTTCAATCGGTTGGGACTCTGGCGGGTACCCATGGTCAGAAGGTTCCTGTACCGTCTTGCCTTGAGAATGCTGTAACGACTTGATGGTCTCGGCATTATTTGACGGGTAATTCCGATATTGAGCGTGTGTGTTTAAAACAGTATCTTGATTTCTTTCCAGCCATGCCAAGGCGGATTGTGCATCCCATTCCCCCACTCGCGACGCCTTAGCTTCCTCTATGGAGACAATGTCACCAAGTGCAACAGTTGTTCTGTAATAATGGGCTACATCTTTGTTCCCTCTGGGCCTTGCAGCTGAGATTGACATGTCTGGGATGTTGCCTTGGCTTAGGATATTTTGCGATGAACGGTTTTGTGAAGATTCAGAATTGGACCTAAAAATATCAGTTCTCGCAGCTAAAGATACATTTGATGCAACCTACTCTCCGGACCACCACTTTTTTAGAACATCTCGAACCTTCCCATCATTATTACCTTCTCCTATCTTACAAGTGTCAAGCCAATATACTGGCTCATCGTGATTGCCACTAACGACATCCCATTTGGTTACAAAGAAGGTCACAATGGGGATTTTCGTGCCTGCCAAGGGTGAAGGTGGAGCGATGTGTATGTGGAATTCTTTTATTTGGAAGATTGAACGCAGTTGGGAGGTCAACGAATGCTTATATCCGGTATCGGGATCCGGCCTGCAAGTCAATGAGATTCCAGAAGAAACTCCCATTTCCAAAAAGGAAGGAAAAACCACGTACTGTTCAAATTTGTCGGTCTCTTCGGGGTCGAATACGACTTTTACACGATGCGTCCGATCACCAATAGATCCCTCTATCTGGGCTCTAGGGTTCCGATCATCCCTGTAGGTATAAAACTGAAGAAACATCACTCTTTCAGCTGGTGTTTTGGGCGGCGATGGGACTGACCTTGAGTAGTTGGCAGTAATGCTTGCACTTGACTGGAACTTTGAAATTAGCCCCGTAACGTATATCGTGGTCTATAAGGACCTTTGTGATCCAAGACCTGATATCGTCTGCCATTGTATCGACAAGGCTGTGCGGTACACTGGTGCAATCTTGGCGAAGTCTCTTCGTTCCAGCGCCAACTAGTATGTGCGGGATGTCCTTATTATTATTAGTCTCTTAGGTCGCGACGCGTTGCCCAGAAATGATGACCTGGAAGGTTGGAACCTACTTCTGAAGATCTGAGCTTATTCGGACAATCCCGCCTGTTCCTGACGTTAATTTGCTGACTCACCAAGCACTACCCGCCGCCCCCGCCGCGCTCAGAGCCCCTCCTTTTTTACTTCCTAGTTGTTTATTTATAATCCTGTTTCCTCGTACAACCCATTACACTGAACCCACCCAATATGACTCTAGCAACCGCATCCTTCAACGTGAGTATTCCAGAGTGCAGAAGCCGTGGCTGACCGTCGTCAAGACTGAATTCGCAGTCGACATGACATGTCAAAGCGTGAGGGACCGTTACAATGGCGGGATTAAATTTCAAACTGACCGTAGTTGGGCGACAATAGTGCGTTAATGCAGTATCTGGTGCTCTAAGGGATGTCCCAGGTTAGTGCATGATCAACAGATACGAAACATGAGATGATTAAATACTTCTTAGGAATTGAGAGATATGACATTGATCTGGAAAATAAACGAGTTACAATCTCCGGGAAGAGTAGGTCCATTTATCGTTGCATATCCGTTTATTGACTCATAATCGCAGCACCCCCTTCACATCTGATTACGGCTCTTAAGTCCACTAATCGCCAAGTAATCGTTCGAGGCACTTCCTCGTCTGCCAATGCCAACTTCCCTATTCAAGCAGCCGTTGCCATCTTGGAGTCTCCTCTTCCTCTTCCCGCATCTTTAGCGTCTACATCGAACCCTGTTCTAGCCGGTCTTCCCGAAGGCTCACTCAAACCTCTTCCGGGCATGAATGAAGAAGAATACTCCCAGAAGGTCTTCGGGATCTGCCGATTTGTTCAAATTGCTCCGAAGACGGTACTTATGGATTTGACTGTCCGTCTCCCTCCTCCATCCCGGGTCGGGTTGGGTACAGCACAGGGTGCCCAAGATACAAGCTACAGCGTATACATCGCGTCGACTGGCAATCTTGTCAACCCTCCTGTCACCACTGGCAAGCCATATATATCTTTAGGCTCCATTACCCCCGACAAGGACGGTTATGGCGATATGTTCAAAGAGGTTGATGGCGAATTATGGGAGTGGATTGGTCGAGGATGCGTGGTGCAAGCCGCTAATGAAACGGCCCCCGCGGTTACACAGCTTGTGGCAAAGGAGGCTGCTCCGGGCTCCGAGCAGAATGAAGCGACAATAGGGAGACTATTTGCTGGTGTTGTCGCACGAAGTGCAGGAGCATGGGGTAACGACAAGACAGTCTGCGCCTGTAGCGGGAAGACCATGTGGGAAGAAGGACGAGAGATGGAGAGCAAGAGGTTTTAAATCTGGACCAATGCGTTAATCCCGTTATACAATATTGAAGCCGCTATATGAATCCATACGTACAATATTCTCCTTCCCGTCAAATGTCAATAATCCTTCCTTCAGGTTTTGATACCTGCATCCAACATTGAGTGGATTTAGCTGAAAGCCCACCAGAGCCATGCGCACCATCCTACAGCCATGGCCACTGTAGTCTTTACCATTCCCATTTCAATCTTTCCCATTGTATCAGAGAGAAGAGTCTGAGGCTTGCTGGCCGGCATTGGCTCAATCACATATATCTGAGTTACGTCTTCTCGCTCAAACGGTTTACCGTTAATCACAGTGCGGAAGACCTCGTGGGTTTCGTAGGAAACCACGGATATGACCATTACAAGGCTTGATTGTTGACGGAATGAAATGCAGCACAGTACGAAGATATATATAGCAGCATAGCAATTTATACTCTAGGCCGGAAACCGCCGGCGGGTTAGTTTTTGTGGCTTTTGCGCTCTGCCCGCCTTTTCAAGATCACGTGATCAACGCAACGACGCGACGAGATAAACAATAATTATATGATGAGCTTCATATCTTTCGTTATCCCCATTGGAATTACCTTTGCTATCCATTTCAAATCCACCATCTGATCACCCCAAACAGCTGGAAACGACAGTAGAACAGCCATAAATATGGCAGCTCCCCATCACCCCCTTCGAAGAATCTCGACGGGCTCTCTCTCCTCCTTGGCCCGTTCGACAGACAAAAACACATCTTCTCCTTCAGGCCTCGAGTTCCTGCAACCGGCAATGACAGACCTGGCCGATGAAGCGGCAACCCTAGCAGCTAATACGAGTCAGATGACGACGTTACATGACGCTCTAGGAACATTCAATGAAGCATTTGCAGCATATCTGTATGCACTGAAGATGAATGCCTTTTGCGTGGAATGGCCCGAGGCAAGTACTTTGTAAATATCATCTTGCGGGGGTTCTAAAGTGTTCTATTTGCAGGCGCCTAATGAGCTGAGTTTTTCAAGAGCAGAATCACTTCAAAGTATAACCGCTGTTTGCTAAATTTGCTACGTTGACAATCCGCTAATCACATATTACAAAACAGAACCGGCGCCCCCTCCACCAAATCCATCAGTCTCGCTTGATCAGAGTAAGAGCTAGAAGAAAAGGCAGAGTAAAGAGATGGATAAATGGAGATACCAGGCGTTGGGAGGAAGTAATGTAATATTAGAACATCCTTCGTATCTGTCAAGTACAAGCTTTTTCATTTCGTTGTTTCTTTCTTTTTCTTCGTACTCGCTTTGTATCCTTATTTTCCTGTCGCAACCCTCATCCTTTAAGCTCCTACGGCATTATCAATTTGGCTGCACCAAGGCAAAGTCTTGGCCGTGCTAACACCTAGCTCACGCACAATCCACGAACATAACAACGGCCAAATCATCCCCATCAGATATCGTGTCATGCGTGCGGTAGCTCGTCGAAAGCGGCATACAGATCCCTATTTAACAAGATTAACCTGCGACAATAATGAGCGCACAGGAAATAGGATAGGGCGCCGATCCCACTTTAACTCTACGAATCGTACCTGATTTCATCTAGACTCTCGTTCGCATGTCACTCCCCGAGGATGGAGATCTTTAACTAGCTTATTTTCTTGCAGCGAGGCCGGAATACCGCGCGGACGTGTCCAAATTTCGTCAAAAATAGAAAATGCGAAATGCGATTATGAAAACTGTGAAATGCGAGGTGGCGCAAGTGCAAAATGCACTTCTGTAAACGGGAAGTGCAACGGAAATGGTCCGAGCGGCAGCTGATCCTGATGCGCCACCGACCCTACTAATCAGTTCAATCCATCACTCATCAGTGATGGTCAGTGGAGGATACGAAGCGGTTGGTAATAAGAAGGACTCCTTCCGCGGTTCCGCTAAACATTTGTAAAGGGCATAAGCAGGGCGGAGGATTGGAATGAGTACTTAAGAAATGTTCATGACGTATCGATCTATCGTTGTTCTTTACTGATGTATCTTAGTTCTACAATATCATAACAAATATGGTTTGAAACTTCTATACTTCATCGTTCGCGGCTTCTAAGAACTTGTTGGATCCCGGGAGTGGGTCGAGGGTATAACCCCACGATGAAGGAGAAAGAGTTCTGTGGAACCTGGCTGGTAGTCCGAGACTCTCCGCATTCATGCCTGTGGCATCCATAAGGACATCCGCCTGTTCCTGAGTGATTGTTGGCGGGGGACTCAGCCACCCCAATAAGTCTTGATCTTCAGAGGCTAAATGAACTGTGAGATCAGAGAAGCTCAAGCTATGTGCTAATATGACTTACTAGAGGGGTCCTCCAGGGCTCGGGAGCTAGATTGGGCATCCGAATGGATGTCGGGCTTTTGATCTTCCTCCTGCGGATCATTGAGTCTTTGTCTCTTGTTTTTGGCCATCCTTCGACCCTGGTACTCAGTGTCGTCTCCGCCACCGTCGTCCTCATCATCGTTACTGCCGCCATCATCCTCCGAAGAATCATATTCACTATTATTCGACTGTTGCAAATGACGGAGTTAGTCTAGCTGCTCGTTTAGATAGACGAGCTACGGAGAAGTTGGACCACTGTCTTGTTGGTGCGCTCCGAGGTGCCGTCGGTCTGAGGGTGGAAAGCCGTCGACATCTTGAATTTCACATTCTGCTGGTCCCATAATGTCGTCCAGAATCGCGAGGTAAACAGCGTGTCGCGATCGGAGGTAATGGAGATCGGAAGACCATGGCGAGAAACCCATTTGTCCCAAACCAGAATGGCCAGATCGCGAGCGTCGATGGTAGTAGAGCATGGGACCAGTTCGATAAACCCGGTGAGGCGGTCGGTGATAGTAAGTAGGTAGTCATACCCGCCCCGACTACGTGGTCTTTTTCGTTCAGACTCTATACCCTGCCACCACCTTATCCTTATTCCACCCAAAGTTGGAACCGGTGGAAGCTACCCTTGCAGGACGCATGTAATGGGCTGATAGCTCGACGTAAGCGGAATCGATGGCGACGACTTGCCGCGACCCGGAAGCTGGCAGGGGAGCAGACAAAGAAGCAGACAGGAGGGGAGGAGTAGATGAGGCAGCAGACCGGAGAGTAGATGAGGCAGCAGATCGGGGAGCAGACGAATCAGCAGAAGGAAGGTACAGCAGAGGAGCCGACTGAAAGAAGTTATAGGGGGAACAAATGTTCCCCCATCAGACAGTCTAATCAGTATGAGCTTCAAATGTAGATAGATCCGTCATATGGAGGCTAAAAGTTCACCGACCTCTTTGCTACGGCATCGCCCACACTGGCCACCAACTTTTCTAGGCATCCAGGAGGCCCCACAAGAGATGCACGACGACGTCTGGATCGTGCATGAAGCCCGGCCAGGTCAAGTAAGACTACGCCAATCACCTGCTGCACAAGAGGACTCACTTTAGGTAAGGATTACGTCAAGCGGATTATCCATGTATCTTTTACACCAGATACAATAATCCTCGTCCAGCTGAGGGAAATAGTGATCGCAAAAGCCGCAGGTGAGCAATAGATGTGAGGGAACGATGTTCTTATAAAAAGCAACGAGGAAACAGGAAGAAGAAAGTTGATGGATGGTGACATATAGCGAACAACAAGGAGATGCGATGGGGTAATGGATGGGCTGATGTCTAGGCAAAACAGGGTACCCGTCCAGTCACGACCAGTCCATTCATGTAGACTTGTTGAGTTGATGGGATCTGTATAGATGGTTAATGATGGTGGTACGTAAGAAAACAAATCTTAACAAACAACAACTTCCACATTTGAACATGGCGAAATTCTAAATTCAAGTTTTGCATTCCCATTCGGGGTTTTTTTTTGGGTGCATTTTGCGCTCCGTTTCTCGCATCGCGTTTCGCTTTTTGCATTTTCACATTTTTACAAAATTGATCAACCGCCGCGGAGGCTAAAGATCAACGACGATTTCGGGAAGGAATGATCGGAATTTAGATTGTCATATAGTCATTATAATGGGTTGGTGCAACGAAGATTGACTACCTATTGAAAACCTTGTGTCCTTGTGGAGATACGAAACGATATCATTAAGGGCTGATGCATTGAGCATGATGTTTTTATGATACTCCATCAAATGGCTAGCGTCGTTTCGCGTTGTCCAAGATTCTCCAAAAGTCAGCGACCACCTGTCTATCCGTATGTCTTTTGTTTCGGTCAATCTATGGTTACCAAAGGAAGTCAGCTACAGAAGGCCGTCCAATCACTTATCGGCAAGCGACATACCTTCATCTCCGTAACATTCCAATCCTTGACGGTTGGATTCACTGGATCATTGCCCCATTGGAAATAGATACCTTTGACTAGATTGTGTGATTCTATCAGTTTTTATTCTACACTTTGAATTAAACGTACCGTGTTGAAAGAGAACTTTCGGATCATCCCATTTATAAGGCTTGAACTGCCATGTTTGTCCTGTGGTCACTACGCAAATTACCCGGTCCCTACAGCAGAGAGCTTGTTAATGCAAACTAAATCCATGGGGACAAAAAAGTCTTACCAAGCATCCTGGCCGAATTTCTGCAATGCGTCTGCACTGTCCACGATATAATACTTGCTGATCACATCACCATGAGGACCTGAACGTTTTCTGATCACAGGTATCATGTCTTCTGCTTTGACATTACCCTGAGATGCCTCCCTTTGTCTAACTGTTTCTGAAGATTCGAAACTGGAGGCGTATTCAGCGAGACTTTAATGAATATCATGAAGAGACAACTGACACTCCTTGTTCCAAGAACTTTTTAACATTCCACATGGTAATGAGACTGGTGGGTGAAGAAGAAATGACAATGATGGGGTTGGTAGAACGCGCCTTTTTAGCTCGGTTCAAATCTGCAAAAGTGGGTTATTGAGTATTACTACGCAAAGCTAAATGGCAAGTAGATGTATGTCAACCTACCAGACTGTGAAGCAGTGGCTGCAGTAGGCTGCTTTCCACCTTTTTCAAAGGAAGTTCGCAAGGCCTTGATCTTTTCGTGCATAATGTTTCTTTGAAAGGCTTCAAAGTTCTGATATTCGTTAGTTTAGGTCTTAAAAGGGTTGTAAGAGATAAGTGGCTTACGTTGGCTTTACCTCCAGCGGAGGATCGAAGGATGCTATTCCGGTCTCGAAGCTCAATCTCTTCCGATCTCAACTTACATGCTTGTCAGCGATCAGATGTTAGTAACTTTCAATGCAAGATTTACCTTTCTGCAAAATTCGCGGTCAATAACATCGACTTCATACTTTCGTTTCGCTTGCGCAGATGCCCTTGATGGGCCTGCCTCTACCGTCGATTCCAGTGCTGACGGCAATGCTTCAGCCGTCGCCGACGCTGCGGAATCCCCTGCTGGCTGTTGCTCTGTACACCTCATTAATTAACTAATCTTATGCATGCGTAGGCCAACTTACTGGCACCTTCCTCTCCCTTCGCTACAATCCTCCCTTCCCCATCCCCCTTTCCCAACAAATAGTCAACCGCAGGTCTTCTATCAGTGATTGCGACGTAACCAACACCACCAGCCTGACCCTTTATCAAATAATCCCTGACTCCACTGTCTTTCTCAACCCACGCGAGGTAAAGCTGACCGATATTATAAAATTCTGAAGTAGAGCCGGGCTTTGAAGTGTACCGGGTTGGTGTGTCTTTGGGGAGATTGATGGGGTTTGCAATCGAAGTGAAGGACAGATAGGCCGCGAGAGCGAGAGTTGGTGCTGGTTCTGAAGCGGCCGTGAGAAGTTGAGGAGGATTTGAAGACTGTAAGGATGTCTTCAGGAGATCCAAGGGATCGTGTAACGTCATTTTGGACTGCTGGATGTGTTGAATGACGATGCTGGGGGTTGTATGTGAATATTGTCTTGAAGGGAGAATGTATACAAGTTCCAAACAGCGAGCTGCGAGCAGAGCTTGCAATGATGAGTCTCGGGGGACTTTGTGCCTCCACCTAACTTGACAACCCAACGCGCTCCTTGCACCTGGCGCCCATCTATTCTCTCGAAATACGTAGTAGCACGTCTCTTGTGTAATACCCCTTCGCATGCCAGTAACTTCTCCAGAGCAACCATCAACCACTATAAGCGAAAGCATTGCAGCATGGACAACGAAGGCACAGAACTAGTGGAGGCTTATGGTGCGTTTGCACCCCTGCCCGTCAGCTCAGAGATGCTTGCAGTGCTGATGGCAAACGTTTCCGCTTCACCTAGACTACCTATTTAAGTTCATAGTGATAGGTAAGTCTCCCTTATCTAAATTGTAAATTTCTAAACTTACGCAGCAAATATCAGGAGAAGCAGGGACTGGCAAATCATGCCTCCTGTACCAGTGTATTCATGAACAATGTGCGTCTTTTTGACGCATTATGAGAAGCTAGATCGTGAAAGATGCAGCTGACTTGTAACTTTCGCAGTCAAAGAAAATTCATCTCATACTATAGGGGTAGAATTTTCCAGCAAGACTCTGAGAATAGGGGATAAAAATATAAAATTACAGGTAATGTCCGCTCGATGATGGGATTGACGTATGGGCCAGATATCTGACTTGTTGCCTTCAGCTTTGGGATACGGCTGGCCAAGAGAGATTCCGATCCGTCACTAGGTCATATTACCGTTCGTATTCTCAGTTCATGGATTTTTTCAAGATATCGAGACTTATCTAGTGTACTTCACCAGGCGGAGCAGCGGGAGCTATCCTGGTGTATGACATTACTTCGTGCGTTCCGAAGGCAAGCTGTCTCTTTTAGCTGATGAACTACAGGCGACAGTCTTTCGTTAACCTAAGTCGTTGGCTCACCGACTGTCGAGCCCTTGCATCCCCCCATTTAGTAGTGGTCTTGGTTGGCAACAAGTTAGATAAGGAGGAAGATCGAGAAGTCGAGTATACCGAAGGCTCAAGATGGGCTCAAGAAAACGGTATGCTTTGTTCTTCAATCGGATGTTGACTCTGGCTAAGCGAGATCGTATTCGCAGGCCTCCTTTTCGTGGAAGTTTCCTCTCTTACCGGTAAGAATGTCTCAACGCCTTTTCTCCTCGCCGGCCGCACCATCCTTTCAGCTATAGATGCTGGAACATTGGATCCCGATTCAGCCGGTTCAGGAGTAAGCTATGGGGAACGGCAACTGCGAGCGGTCGGAAGTCAGTCAAGACTAAGTGCTGCCTTTGGCTCTTCAGTGAAGCGAAAGCGACGAAGAGATAGCGTAAGCATCAGGGATATGGTGGGGGGCCAAAGGTGTAGCTGTTAATATCCGATAGATACCGGGGGCTTCAGTAGTTATATCTTTTTTGTCGCCCGTCCATCCGCGGTCGTTCATATGTCGTTGTACAAATTGTGTATGTTTCTGCAATTACCCCAATTAATGCCGAAAAGTCCTTGTAGTTTAGCAGGCTTATGCATAAGAAAGAGCAGCACCGGAACGGAACAACTCAAACTGGGAGATCAAATTTCATGCATGCGTGAGTCGAGCATGGAGCTAAAGTGGAGAAATAGATGATGGCTTCCGAGTAAAACCGATGACATAAGAACCGGTTAGCCAGTTGACCGGACGGGTTTGTCCAAGATTCAAGAACATTTGCGAAGTCAATCTTCAATCCAGTACGTGGTCTGCTGTCTATATATAAGACGATCGTCTCCAACATGCTACGAATTCAATCTCGCCAGAACAATAATCAAGTTCCTGTCCTATCTTAGCTCAAGCGCATCTCCAGTCAGACTCGGAATATTCAACAGAGGAAAGGAAGGAAGCAATTCAACAACGAAACAACTTAATACTCGCCGACACCCAGGCTTACTTTAGCATTCCATTGTAGCCAGTCGTCAATAGCCAATAGCCCCCCTTGAATCTTAGTCCTATGTCTTCTACAACATCCAAACCCTTTGGGGGAGGCGTCACTGGTGACAGAGTGGCCCCTCCTCCTCCCAAGGCCATAAGCGGTAAAGAGAAGGTACCTCTGAGTACGCATCTGATCGCGGGTGGTGTCGCTGGCTTAGCAGAATCACTTGCTTGGTGAGTATCGAATGATGTAAAACTGTGTAATTCCTTCTAAATGGCTGATCTTTTTGGATAGTCATCCTTTGGATACCATTAAGGTTCGAATGCAACTATCAAAATCCAGAAAAGCGAAGGGAGTAAGTCTTCCTCCCATTCCTCTCACTTCTGTCAATTTTAACCGAATCATCTTTGTTGCAGCTCAAACCATTAGGCTTCTTTGCGACAGGAAGACAAATTGCTGCTCGTGAGACACCTCTGGGCCTGTACAAGGGTCTTGGTGCTGTCGTTAGCGGAATTGTACCCAAGATGGCCATTCGTTTTGCTAGTTTCGAGAGTAAGTCGTGCAGTTAACACCTTAATCTAAGGGTTGTCGTATTAATGTAGGGTGCAGTGTACAAGGGATGGTTATCGAATCCTGATGGAAGCATCTCCTCGAAAGCCACATTTTTAGCTGGTCTCGGTGCCGGTGCGACAGAGGCGGTAGCTGTCGTGACACCCATGGAAGTAATTAAGATTCGCCTGCAAGCTCAGCAACGTAAGTCGCACGATGTAAAAAAGGGAAGCAAATCACTTATTGCCGATATTTACAGACTCATTGGCTGATCCCCTCGACATCCCTAGATATCGCAACGCCGCCCACGCTGCCTTTACCATTGTCCGAGAGGAAGGAATCGCTACCCTCTATCGGGGTGTTTCCCTCACCGCCCTCCGACAAGCGACAAATCAAGGTGTGAATTTCACAGCTTATCAGCAATTTAAGAAATGGGCCATGGACTTCCAACCGCAGCATAAGGAATCAGGCCAACTGCCAAGCTGGCAGACTATGATTTTAGGCTTGGTTAGTGGTGCCATGGGACCATTCTCCAACGCTCCAATTGATACTATTAAAACGTGAGTGTCATCTCAATTTTTATCATATGGGCCTATGGGACTTAATCTGCTATTACCAGTCGTATTCAGAAAGCTTCAAAAGTGGAAGGGGAAACCGCCCTATCCCGGATGGCCAAGGTCGCTTCGGAAATGTTTAGGAACGAAGGGGCCAAGGCGTTTTACAAGGGTATTACTCCTCGTGTCTTGCGTGTGGCTCCTGGCCAGGCTATTGTGTTCACTGTCAGTGCTTGATTGGAAACAAGAGTCCAATACTGACCTGTTGTATAGGTGTATGAGCGTGTGAAGAAGATGATTGATGTTGCAAAGGGAACTGCTTTAGGTGCCGAATACGATGAGTAGCATGTAAAAAGGACGGGGTTTTACGAGTAAAACGTATGCACTGTATGCATCAGATCTATTACAACAGAGATACAATCTTACAAATCAAGATTTTTGGCCTGCAACATCTCCCCATCTCCTGAGTTTCCCTTTCACTCTCCAGTCTTCACCGTCATCAATACTTCCTTCCGCGCCAATACCGCGTTTTCGAACTCTTGTATGGGTCATAATGGGATCCGCCCGTCCTGTGCCATCTTTTCCTAAACCTTCCCCCCGTTGCCAACCCTGTCGTCCCAGGAAATCTTCGGCGAACTTATTTTCCACGGGTGCAACTTCTACTGGGGCGTCGGTATGGCCCGTAAAACGAGCCTGACCACCGCGTGGAGGGGAGGGGCGATGTAGTCCTCGACGCATGGCCGAACGATCAATGTACCCTCTAGATGGCATATTTTGCGCTGAAGCTGATCCTTCCTCAGACCCGCCCCTATTCAGCAGACTCTCCCTCAGATTTGCCATTTCTATCTTCCTTTTGGCCTCTCTATTCCCTCGCCTCTGCTGAGAATTCATAGCAACGTCCCAAACCTTCTCTTCGTATCCTGCGGCGTCTTGTGTATTGTTTACAAAAGTCTCTCCTGTGTCCAGAGGCAATTCATTGCCTCCTTTAAGTTGACATGTATCGCATGGCCAAGAAGCATGAATATGTGCTTGAAATGTGGTAGAGCCAATGACGAAGAGCGAAAGATGAAAGAGGGGAAAAGGTTTCGATGAATGTTTCGGGATGGACAACCGTTTATGAGCTCGGATTCCTGTATCGTTATTACTAGCTTGATCGCTCGCATTCGAGGGAGAAACGAATGTCCCGTGGGTTGAGCCTGCAAGGGTATGTTAACCATGCCAAAAAGCGAGAGTACCAATGGCTCACCCAGATCAACAATCCACCACCCCTCTCTGCTCTTTTCGCCGTCCTCTTCGACCTCAACCTGCTGGTCTCCATTCTCTCCCCAAAAGATAAGGGCATGAGTCTTGCTTACTTCCATTTCCCTCAGCCTAACCCTTGCTGGTGCTCCCTTCTCGCATTTATCCCTACCTATCTGCACGCCCCCTTCTCTCGTATCGATGACAGCTATTTGACCAGCGCTAACCTTAGGAGATTTGGTGGAGACAACCACCAGACGAAGTAGAGTATAGTCTGGAGGTTCTGGAGGCATCCCACTCACGGAGACCAAAGTATCAGGAGGAGGGGTGGTATTAGTGCTTCTATGGGAAGATATAGCTTCCGCCGCTGTCGAACCTTCCCTAAACTCTCCAGCACCATAATGCACACCCTCAAGAGTGCCATGTTCTCCATTTCTCTTTTCTTTTTTCTTAGCTGCCTTTTCTATCTCTGCAAGCTTTTCAGGCTCCATAAGCCCTCCCCAGCCTACATCATCTGGAATCTCGCCTTCCTCTATTATTTGCGGTCTTCCATCTAGGTTCGTTGTGGTAGGAGTCAACGGATCTTCGAGTGACTGTTGATGGTGGATATTTGAGCCAGAAGCCTGATGAAATTCGGAAGCAGTATGATAAGTCCACTGCCCAGTGGCTGAGTCATGAATGGCGTAGGTATTGGAAGGGGCGTGATAGAAAACTCCTGTGCTGGAGTCAAACACCCAAGTATCTTGAGGGGCGGCACCGGAGGTCATTCGTGGAAAACCGCTTGCTGCGAGATGCCCTTCAATTGTTCTGGTTGTAAAATGTCTGAATGGAAAGCAAGATATGAGTATAGGGCGGCCGAGAAATTCACAACGATGGACGATGTCTGATGTCCAACGGCAAACGCTTACTTGCTGCAATGAAAGTTACAGACGACGGATAAGCACAGAGGAAACCGTAAACGAACGCAGGAAAACATGAAGACACCTTCATCGAATAAACAATCTTCCACGTCACGGTAGCTCACTGCTGCTGTTGCTGGCTTACTGGCTTGCTGCTGCTGCCGAGAAAACCCTCCAGCTTATTACATAACGAGACAAAATTGGCCGAGAAGAAGTGCTTGAAAAGTCATTCGCCGACACTGGGTAAATAAAAGCACGTAACTGTTGAGTGCCGAGATACTACGCAACTGCCTGTCATATCTCGAAGTCTCGGTACTACTGCAGGTTACACAAGTAGCTGCTTTAACTTCCCTCCTCTTTTATGTCGCCTTCCCATAGCATCGTCGGGCTGGAGAAGCTTGAAACTTGCCGTAAAGCGCTATTGAAAGCCAGTCCTCAAGATCTGCAAGATGTGTGAGTACTCTACTGATATACAAATCTTGGGCGGCGATTGATCTCTTTTATAAATTACAGCCAACTACTTTCAGAAGCCACAGAAATCATTCTGAGTCCTCAAGAAGAAAAGCTCCACCTCAAACTGCTGGAGTTGCTCCTTGCACTTTTACGGCAGCTTACTACAGTACTATCACTATCGCCCAATGGACCAGTTCGCTCCTTGGCGCAGGACAGACTAGCGCCTGAATTTCAACCTGGAAAGCCCCTCATATTATTCCTTTCAGCAAATATTGATCATGGGCTCAAGGTTCAACAAACACGTTCAGTAGAGGTGCTTGCGGCAGCCGCCAAATTGGCGGTCACCATATCGTCCCAGGGTATATTGGCCTCGTCGGCCTCATCTGCGGCACGCCATGACAACTTCATGGTCCCATTATTCACATGTATTGCCGGCGGAGACGTCACAAATCGTGGTGACTTGTCAATTCTGATCGCTTTACTTCCATACATCCCGCCTAGCGCAATTCCCTCAAGTTTGTTCGATAAACTCTTAAGCGAATTACACGTGGCTCACAACGCCAGTGTACGTTGCCATTTGGCCGCCGATCTTGCCATTGTCCTTGGTGGTGCATCCCTAGCGGCTCCCTCTTCCAATCTACCATCCACTCCTGAACAACAGAAGCGTATTCTGTTGCCACTACGTTCTGCCTTTGCAACTTCCCAACCGTCATCCACTTTACTTCATGTGTCGCGATATTTATTGCCACGCCTTTTCAGTCTCTTTCCTTCCTTACTTTTAACCCTTTTATCCATGCTAGGCGCACCGGATCCTGTTTACGGGGCATGGGTAGCTGTTGCGTCGATTGGCGTGCAACAGGGATTAATCAGCATAGAGGATCTACCGCAAGAAGATGTCATGGTTGTCTTAGAAAGTGACGAGCCTGAAACACGGTTAAGGGCATTTGAGCTTGTGAGCGGGCGAAAAGAGTATACGGAAAGCGTTATAGAATTGATCAAATTGAGTTTCAAGCGTAACGAAGCCCTCTCAAGTGCCGGGTATGTTTGTTTACCTATTTTTTTGTTCTTCGACAGAATTTGGGAGTAACCGATTGCGATATTAGTGCTCGTTCTGCTTTCTCCTCAGCTACCTATGCTTTTTTCGTCCGTCTTCATCAGTATGAGACTTTGGCGCGTCGTACGCTGCGCAAATTATCTAAACAACCCAATACGTCTTCTACGGTCACCGAAGCCACACAACTGCGAGGATCACTCTCCAAAACAGCGGATTTCCACTCTTGGTTTCTTCATTTCATCCATGATAATCTATGGCACGCACGAAGATACCCTGTTTTTAGGGTGTTATTGGTGCTAAATTTGCTAGGAAGATACTTGGAGGTGTTTGGTGATGATGAAGGAGTACAAGGCAAGATCTATACACAAGACATGGTGGAAAATCTGCTTGCTTGCCAAGCAAGCGAATTCACAGAGGTGCGATCCAGAGCGCGCAAGATGTGAGTTTATGTTTTCTGGAATTTGTTTGTAACTAACACCTGGCATAGCCTGGATGACGCCAAGGTTTCGCTGACTGGTTACGAGTCCCTTCATACACCATCCGCACAAGCTTTGCTTGTCTCAGCTTTTGCCTCGTTGGATCATCCTCGAAAGACCCAAGCCGAGGCAGGTAAAGCTGCCCTTTGCATTCTTTTTGGGAAAGTCGTCCACTATGGCACAGTAAGAGAGTCTTTGGAGTTTGTGCAGAATATAATTACGAAGCTGGAGAAGGGAGTTGAGGTTATCGAAAGAGACTTGGTGCAAATAGAAAATCATCCTCTTCATGGTTTACTCGGAGCCATCAAGTCAATACTTGTTTCTTTCAAGTCTACATGGTCATATGTGCTGACATAGTTCTAGGGACGTCATCCTATGTCTGAACATCAAGACAGTTGAAGCACAGCAAACTTGGTCTCCGATATTCCGTCAACTTATGTCTCTTGTTATTCGTATCTGGAACGCAACTCGTGCTGTCATTTCCCTGGCCCCCTCTGGACTGGTGTCTGCGGACGAAAACGGTGTGGAAGGTAGTGCCAGGGCTGATCACGAAATAGCTAGGGCCTATGAGGTGCTCGGCGGAGGGGAAGAAGGAGAAGAGGAAGATGGGATGGATCATACGGGACTATTATTTGGCTGTTGGCGAGCAACTATGACAGCTGGGTAAGAAGCTTGAAATTTTACAGGCTTTTCGACCATAAAGCTGATGGATTTTAGGGAGCTGCTAGCTGCCATTTTCATTTTACCCCTCGCACGAGGCGGTCCGTCTCAGCTCATTTGGTCGGTTCAGGACGTCAACGCTGCTGGCACAACGTTCCTCACTTGGTTGCATGAGATTCGACACCGCGGTACTTTTTCAAAGCTTGCCAACGCCTTTGCTCAACTGGTAGAGGCAGTACGGGCGATTGAAAGCCTGCAAAGTCTATGCGATGATTGGTTAACAGATGAATTGAGAGCAATTTCTTCTGACCAGCATTCAACCACTAGGCGATCGGCTGCTTTACCGTATAGTATATTGTCAATCGTATCCAATTCTGAGGCACTGCTGGAAAAGGCAGTGACCTCGCTCCTCGAGTTTGCCAAGGTTGAAAATGCGTCGACGTCAAATGTCACCAAAGTTCATGCGCTAAATGTCCTCAAAATCGTATTGCTCGATGCCAGACAAACTAAGTGGTTTGATGTGTGGTTTGAGCGAAGTGTGATCACTGCTCTTCAGGCCTTTGAATCACCAGAGTAAGTGCTCTGTGAATTCTCAAATCTCCATTTGCTCATCGGCAATCATAGCTGGAATGTTCGGAATGTTGGTCTTATTCTCTTTTCCACTCTCGTCCACCGTTGCCTTGCCCCTCCTCGTGGTGGGCAAGATTATTATCGCTCCCGAACAACACTCGCCTCTCGCAGGCCTTTTTCCCTATTCCATAACAAATATCCTCTCATTCTTCCATTTCTTAAGGAGTATCTCACCAAGGGTTCAAATCCTGACTGCCAGACTCGCATCAGACATTCACCTTTACTTCCCATTTTGATCATTGTCAGAAGTCTCAGATGGTCAGACAAAAACTCAGAGATGCTTTCTGATTTGGCACGAGCTGTAGAGCCTTACTTGAGAAGCAGGGAATATCAGGTGATTTGACTTGCACAAAGCTAGAATGAAAGAGGAGCTAACATCAGATTCTAGATCAGACAAACAGCTGCCCAAGCCCTATCATCGACAGTTTCTCCGTCTGAGGCCCTTCAACGTGCCCTCTCTATAGAAAATTATCTTTCTCCGTCTCCAGAGATGGCCAATGAGACGCACGGTTACATATGTTTCCTCCGACAGCTTATCAGCAACTTCATCGAATGGGAAACTGTTAATGCTGAATCACGGGCTGGCATCGACAACATCCTGCTGCGCCTTGTAAAAGAGTACATCCCCGGAACTCATCCCACCATCACCGCCGACGTTATCGGTTGTGTAGAGTCATACCTGGTTTGCACAAGCGTGGGAAAGGGATCACTCGTCACTGAGATTACTTCCCGTGCTCAGAAATATATGAATCGGGCGAGTCGCGCATTCGTGCCTGCGGAGGAGTTCCGTCTTGCGGCTTGTGCTGCTGTCCTGTCCACCCATGCTGCCTCGCCATCGATCATCTTATCTCTCTTAGGTTCTTCATCCAGTGAGGCCTCAAACATCGTTATTCTTGAAAATCTCTGGCATCTTCAAGAATCCTACTCACCGGAATTAGTGGATCGTGTTATATCGTTAGGGGTGAGAGGGAAAGCAGGCGAAGGCATTCAGTTAAAGGCTTTGAATGTGCTTTCAGAGATCACATGGCAATCAGTGGACTGCGACGCTTTGGCGGAATGGAAAGAGAAGGGTGGCCGTTTTGAGTCAGTTTGCGAGGCGTTGGACAGGATTGTGATAAACTCAAAATGTGTACCAATCAGGGAAGCCGCGTTGGTGGCATTGGCTTGGGCTCTCCATCATGTGAGTTCAAGTGTTTTTATGTTTCCGCAAATGGAACTAACCAAGTTGTAGGCGCTTACCAACTCCCCGGGAGAGAGTAAAAAAGTGATCCCAATGTATGGAAGATTGGCCCAATATGTCCTCCGCGCCTCTCATGAAGATGAGGTCAGCTTGTTTATACTGGTAATTACACGACTGCTGATACACATAATCATTTTGTAGTCCCAACCGGCTCGCTTCGCCGCTTACAAAGCTTTGACTCACCTTACTTCCCATCTCGTTCATCTACCGCATCCCTCATTCCATCAAACCCTTATACGCTTGGCACAGGATGATGATGAAGAAATTCGCCATGGCGCTGCAAGGATCATCGTCGGTATGCTCGGAGACGAAAAAAGTGTAGTACAGCAGAGGGCTGTAGAAATGTGGTACGATTGGGCCACTCGTCTGTTGTCGGGCTTTGACAGAGATAGCGATGAACTCGGACAGTGGTTGGTTTGGATTTCAGATCTGGCCCAGGATCACAAAGGTTACGGTGAGTTCCAATGCACTTCTGTATGGACAGCATCTCTAAAATCCCTTCGGTAGAACACGATGTCAAGACTCTGAAAGGCGGGGTTGATTCGGAAGTGCTATTTGAAATTGAGCCCTCCAACATCTTCCGTGATCCTCTCGTGGATGTCTTCTACGCGTCCAGATTGCTATCCAATCTTAGATTAGCTGGACTTCTCGGTGATCGTTTGTCGCATCTTGTCCCTGAAACAAAGACGCGGCCGGAAATCCACCTCATTGAAAATGTTACGCAGACGCCCACTACAGTCACGACGGCCTGTGATGATAGTAACCTTCAATCTCCTGAGCACGCCGAGTACTTGGAATTGGATCGTGTAGCAAAAGAACCATGTGTCAGCAGCCCGAGTCCGATCGACGATGCGTGGGAAGCTAGGAGGAGCTTTATGCGAAGAAAAAAATTACAGAGGATGATTGTTCCAAAGGAAGGCTGTCGGCAGGAATCCCGATGAAAAAGGAAGACAAGGAAGTGGCGGTGACGCATGGTGATTAACGCCTGAAATTGGAAGGGGACGCGACATATCTCAAATCACAGACGTAAGAGCTGCTTTAACATTGATAATCAATGACTAGATCTATTGCCATGCCATAAATGTATGTATGATACATTACGTACTATATCAGGTGTCAATATATAGCGGAAGCACCGAAAGTGTTTCTGTAGGTTGCAAAACGCTATGCTGTAATACGAGACTGAATGCTTCTTAGTTCTGGGTTCAATTTGGCGAGTTTTTGTGACTAAACTGTGAGTCGTGTTGGGATCCTCCTTTGCATCAATCACTGACTCACCCACTGATCGGCTCGTCACATTTTCTTTCAAATGTTAAAACAAGTCTCACTTGCAGAGCGCTCCTTCAAAACAGAATGCAGACACGCCCACATGCGGCAGCGGAACCCTTGACGTGCACAGCGCAGACCCGGCAAGGCGACTAGAACCATAGGCGCTATCAAAAAGGCCATCGTCATCTGGTACTACACACTAAAGTGCATTCTACAAGAGTAGCTAGCTCGTCAATAAGGGATCAACATAAGCATACTGAGATAGATCGAAAGACCTGAGCATGCTGTCTGGGAGGCTGGGAAGTGCTGTTGTGTTAGACGGACAACACAAATTGTAGGCATTGCCTCACGAACGCCATGGATTGGATTAAAGTACTGACAGGTCATTTTGTTCCAGTTGAGCATTGCTAATATCGCTCCATTATCTTCCAACCGTAACATCTTCAGAATCTGAGAATTTCATCTCGGGACTGACAATTCCTATAACAATGCCGGCCTCGTCAACCCATTACCTTTGCGGCCCCTTCTTCTTTCATCGGGGGCTTCTTCTCATTCCCCTTCTGCACGAAGCCCCGCGTATGAAACTCCGTGGGATCTAGAAGCCAACTACCGTTTTCATCCTTGTCATGATTTTGATTTTACTTTGACTCATACCTTGACATCTCGAATGTGCCATCATCAGTCCCCTCCTTCTGCGCCATCAGTGACCGCTCACACCTCATCTACGGCGTCGGACTCCATCATTGTACCCCATTACAGCAAGCAACAAGAAGTGCCGAAAGAAAGGGAATCCAGTATAGGTGCTCTTCCGTCGAGTCACGTTGACTCACTGTTCGTACCCTCAGCTCAAATTTGGGAAGAGTCCTATGGCCAGCTCAAAGATCCAGAGGCGGGTGATAAAACGACAGACGTCCCCTCCCTAACTCCTGCTACCTTTTCTGTTTCTCAATCATCTCTACAGCCTGGCGGATCGCTCTTCGATTTCTCTACTTTAGTTACCCTCGTTCCGTGTTCACATCAAGTGGCGAAAGACTTGGTCGATTTACCGATATCTATCACTGAAAGTCAATTTACTGGTACTGAGTTCCTCAATAGATCCGACAATGTTAATTTCCCTCAGCAGGACTGGCTAGCAAAATGCGGCTCTGCCACGGGAGAGATGATTACCCCGAGTGAAGTGTCGTTGGGTAAAAGTTTCAGCTCCTCCATTACCAATAGAAATTCGGCACCGAAGATGCTTTGTCCATCTCATGCGAACTCACAAGCAATAACCGATTGTATATCCTCCATCACGTCACCACCTACTCATATGGAGCCAAAAGACTTACTAAAGGCTACTCTTGCTACGCACGTTTGCGTAGTCCAATCAAGTACCAGAACACAACAGAATGGTGCAGGGTTCGTACCCCAAACTAACGAAGAGGAGCTGATTCCAATGGAGAAGGAAACATCAGGTGGCGGAGCCACTGCACTCTGTTCAGGATCTGTAGCCTTGACACGGGACAACAACCCAAGGGGATCTCTGCCCGAACCCAGCTTTTCCTCTTCGCAGGACACTTCGAGGGATGCTTGCTTCTTTGACGCAACATACTCATCCATTGACTGCACAGTCAGAGAAAAAGCATCCTTTAAACGAATGCCAACGACTTTCCAATCATCTTTTCCCAAGTTTGGGGTAAGCGAGCAGTCCAACAACCGGTTGCGCTCAGTCGCCGTTGAGACCAAAGTACGAGACGAAATGGAGGATCTAAATGTCTTGCATTTTCAACAAGGAGTACTGTCGATTGCTTCTGCTTTTTACGTAGATCTTGCTACATTAGTTGTAAGTGTTTTGGTTGAACGCATCAATAGACCGGAACTTGAGTTTTTTTGACGTCGGTTCCTTTCACTATACAGGAACGAACACCGGTAAATGTCATAAGAATGGGCATGACGCGGTCTGGTTTGGGACCGAGAGGCCAGAATCTTCAACAGACTATCGATGATATCAAGGATGTCTGCGCCAAGCTGGTGAGTGTCAGACTCTAGTAATCTCATCTGATTATACTCCTTTTTAGACTGAAGGAAATGCTGTAGGCGTAGAGCACTTAGTATCGCCGAGCAAGAGAACAAACAGCTGCGAAGGGCGCCTTTCCCATTACGCTACCATGCGCCTTGCTGGCGACAGACGCAAAAGCAGCAGTGCCGATGCTATGACTCATCCCGAAAAAATGGCTGAAAATGTCTCGCCATACTGGCATCACGACTCATCCGCCCCAGTTAATGCCGGAAGCTGCCCCATCAAGAAACATAAATCCGTTGCTTCTCCTTCTTTTACCTCCAGCTCCCCCCACTCAAGCTCTAAGCCAATTACTCCTTCTCCACAGTCCAGTATGCCGGGTGCAATATCTCGACTGGCCTCATTGTCATCCCCGTCTTCCCTGCCTCAGCCGCCAAGAATCATACATGGCCCTTGGACATCTGCTGAGATAGAGAGGTTAAAGGGGTTAGTCAAACTGTCCAAGGATGCAGAAGACGGGGTTCCAAGAGAGCACGTGGATTGGGCCTGGGTGGTGAGGAATTTTGGTGATAGAAGAAACAGGCGTCAAGTCTTAATCAAAGCCGTCGAGTTGGGTTTGAGAGGTAAATGCGTCACTGATGAATCTCAAAATGAGTGCTGACGAAATCACAGAAACTTCTACACATTACAGCAGACGTATCAGACAGAATGCTCAGCAAAACGGTCATAAGCATACGGCTGTATCAGCTGCCCCTATTCGATCCGTTCTTATACATAAGCACCATAATCTCGAAACTTCCCAGCCTCCTGGGGCCACCTTTGTTCAGCAGTCTCTTGTGTTTCCATCTCCTTCCGCACATACGCGTCGGAATAGCGCGCAGGCTGAATTCAATGACTCAGCGCGAACCGCGATGCCACCTACGCCAAAGAACTCCCTTTCTTAGCCTATTTTTACCCATTCACGTGAGACCCAGTCAGCTTTGGTTGGTATACTACCACCAAATCTCCCAAGACGTCAAACACATCCAATAAGCGAGTCAAGACAGTCCCCTAAGCGTTTGTTATCTGGAGCGCCGCGATCCGCCCCATACCAGCAGTGTTGTCGCCGGCTTCCGAGTCACCGTCGTTTCGTTCTAAAATCAGACGATGCGTCGATAGATCGAGAGAGGATTGATGGTGCTGATTTGATCAATGAGACCTCTTTTTCATTTTATTAGGTTTGTAGACGTGAATATGCCTATACTTATGTAGTATTCAAGGCAGATTATTGAAATTTTGTATCACATATACTGTAAAATGTAGTTGTAAATGATGAAGGACACACGGAACCACTTAGTATTTGACTGTAACAGTGCGACAAATGTTAGTAATGGATAAATAGACCAGATAGTAATTGATACGAAGTCTGCATCAAAGGCGGCGAGAATCTCAAACGATGAAGATCGCTTAAGCCTCGTAGAGCCAAGCCTGAGAAGAGAGCTTGTACTGGTTGATACCCTCACTGCGTATAGATGTTAGTGACATGACATATCTGACATCACACTTTGTACTCACGGGAACCAGAGGGCGATCTCCTTCTGACCGTTCTCAACAGAGTCGGAACCGTGGCAGACGTTCTGTGGACACGATCAGCTATGACAACACCACCGACGAAAGCACGTACCATGCCGACCTGGAGAGCGTAGTCACCCCTGATGGTGCCTATAAGTCAAAGAAGTTAGCTGACATAAGGGTGACAGATTCGTGAATTTCCTCACCAGGAGCAGAGGCAAGAGGGTTGGTAGCACCGAGCATGACTCGACCAGTCTTGACGGCGTCAAGACCTTCCCAGACCATGCAGACAACAGGGCCGGACATCACTGAGGGACATCAGTACAAACACAAAGAGAAGATCAAGCAAATCAACTAACTGTACTCAATGAGACGAGGGAAGAAGGGCTTCTCGGAGAGGTCAGAGTAGTGCTTCTCGAGGTGTTCCTACAAAGTTCAAAGACAATCATTAAGATAGGTCCTTTAGACCGTGGGAAAGGCGACTTTACCTTGGAAGGAGTGTGGAGCTTGAGAGCAACGAGCTTGAAACCTCGCTTCTCGAATCGGCCGATAATCTCGCCGACGAGGCCTCGCTGGACGCCGTCAGGCCTGAAGAGGTCCAAGCATATCACAAATGAACATTGTAAAGGCGGCAATGGTGAAATTACGATACAATATAAGTCATGAGAGTGACACAGAGAGGAAGACAAGGTTACAGATAGATGAAAGATGACACAGCAAACAATGTCAGCGAACGTTCATCCTACCAGAGAGTCCTAGCCCCGATCTGCGCCGAGGACTGGCATGATATTAGAATACGCACTTGATCATGATGTAGGTCTGCTCAGTGGTAGACATTTTGTGGCTGTTTTGAGGTTGGTTGAGGTGAAGAAAGAGAAAAAGAGAAAGAGAAAGAGAGAAAAAGATGAAAGAAAATCCAGACGTGGAATCGCCGACCGTGCGTTCCTCGCAATGCTGGTCCAGAAGAAACCTCGCGAAAAAGTCAACGAGAGGTTATTTTCCCACGGCGTCCCTCGGCGTTTCAAAGGGGACAGTGGACGCAGGGGCTCTTTGTGGCATTTATGACGCGTCGGTAGTGGGACGGGATCAAATTAGCGGGCACGAGGGGTTGGATGTGTTCCTCATTTCTCGTCGATCAGTGAGCGAGTAACGACACTGTTTCAATCAAAGGGGCCTGCAAAAATCAACTGCATGATCCCTGGAAACAACCTATCAAACTCGAGACCAGCATCAAAAGGGAAAAGAGAGGGCAGGGAGGTCAGTGGGACGCAATTAATTATTTCATTTTGCATGCCTCTTGATAGCAGATAGCGCGAGCAGGAGCGTAGGAGAAAGCCAGCCGTCATAATAATAGTGATTCTACAAAGAAGAAAAAACGAACGGCCTGGTTTCAATCCATTATTATGGATGGCTACAGTGTAGTCACCTTGCCGTATGAATGCGTCATAAAATGGTCATTAGAGAAGCGCTATAAAACGCGACCACAAGTACTTGGTGGCAAGCACTACAACAAAAGGCAGATATGAATGACCTGAAAAAGTGTTAAGTTATAGCGAAGATTATTATTTTGATGTCGGCCAAATCCGATATGATGAGGGTGGCCATCATCATGGCGGCGGCTTCTCTTTTTTCCGGATATAATACCAGCTGATCATTCTGGTGCTCGCATATCATCATGTGCGGCAAAAGTTCGTATAGGCTAATTATATGCTAAAATATAATACCAGAGCATGAACCATCATGCCTTACAATCTTTTAGATGCAATCTTCAACACTTTTCGAAGTGAACCATTGACCAAGAAACACTATCAGATGAGGACAGCTTTACAAGCCGTGACGAGCTACAGCCGGCTACCACTTGCTGCCAATGCTTCAAGAAGGTCATTGGTAGGTACCATATTGACATTATAGGCTAACAGCGCGGCAAAGATTACTGGACCTCCGCCCAATATCCCACCAATTCACAATACTACGTCAACTTCAGCTCCCCTCCCGCTTCCAACCCCGCTGCCTTCCTTTTCGCCTCCTTCGATTCAAGATGCCAAGCCACTTTACGTACCAGGAAGTCAAGCAGAGAGGCAGGCAAGGGCTGGAAGGATGAGCAGACCTTTGAGACGGGGCACCCACGAAAGTTGGTGGTCTGCAGAAATGGGATGGTTCAATGCTGTGGCCAAGGTAGGCCCTCACCACTACCCAAGCAAGCTTTGATATGGGGACTTATGATCCTATTATTAGACTATCCCCACCTTCCGTGTGTTGGATGAAGAGGGCCATATGGTCAAGGATGGTCATGAATCACAGGTATGGATGTGGTCATATTGCAGTGCTTTTCGCTTGTCTAATCCCTTCGCAGGCAACAAAAGAACAGACACTTTCCATGTGTGTGTGTCCCATTTTACAATGATAATGGCTCATTTTATGGTTTTTAAGCTATCGCACAATGACTCTCATACCAATAGTGGACAATGTCCTTTACCAATCTCAACGCCAGGGCCGTATTTCCTTTTATATGCAGTGTGCAGGCGAAGAAGCTGCCATCGTTGGTAGTGCCGCTGCCATGCTCGCGAACGATGAGATTTTTGGCCAATATGTAAGTGCTTATACTGTGAGGAAACACAATGCTAATTCGAAACAATGTGTCCCATATAACAGAGAGAGTCTGCCGCTCTACTGCATAGAGGCTTTACCCTTGACGCTCTCATGGCGCAATGTTTTGGCAATGTAGACGACAAAGGCACCAAAGGCAGAATGATGCCTGTTCATTACTCTTCCCCTGAGCATGGTTTCCACACTATCACAAGTCCACTCGCCACTCAGTGAGTCAGTTTGCTTCATGAGCTTTGCTCTCAGCTGAAGAATGTAGGATGCCTCAAGCCGCGGGAGCGGCCTATATGTTGAAACTCGACGAAGAGAGACAAGGGGATTGTGTAATATGCTATTTCGGTGACGGTGAGTTAAAACTTGGCCACTGATTATGCGCATACGTCAACAGTCTCATTTTATATCTTAGGTGCGGCCAGTGAAGGAGATTTTCATGCGGCTCTAGGAATGAACTCTGTCTTGGGCGGACCTTGCATCTGGTTCTGTCGTAATAATGGGTGAGATTTGGCTTCACCCACCGTCAGCACACCCGGGAGTTTAACCACAAACACCAAACTTACTTAGGTTTGCTATCTCAACCCCCATTATTGACCAATATGCCGGTGACGGAATTGCCTCCCGTGGACCAGCATACGGCCTCGACACTATCCGAGTAGATGGTAATGATGCACTGGCCGTCTACGCTGCGGTCTGTGAAGCTAGAAAGCGAGCGGTAGAAGGGAAGAAGGGGGTGTTGGTAGAGGCCATGACTTACCGAGTAGGGCATCACTCAACAAGCGATGATTCGAGCATGTACAGGGCAATCGAAGAGGTAAAGGAATGGTCGGTTGTAGGTGCGTACTACCATACCACTAACTGCAGTAGCATTCAATTGACGTTGTTATCAACAATTTGCAGACAACCCGATACATAGGCTCCGATCTTACTTGGTTTCTAAAAAGTGGTGGTCCGAAGAGGAGGAGAAAGCACTTCTAAAGAAGAACAAGGCAGACGTTTTGAAAGCTTTCAGTAGAGCCGAAAAGCTGCCCAAGCCAAAGCTCGGAGAGATGTTCAATGACGTTTGGGGCGTCGCTCCAGGAGAAGAAGTACCTGCTGTCATTGTAAGTCACCTTATTCTACAAACCTTTTTTTTTTTTTTTTTTTTTTGGTTACATCGTAAGCTTATGACTGCTTCAGATGGAGCAAAGGGCAGAACTTGGAAGGCTATTGAAGAAGTATGGGGAAGTCTGGCCTCCTTGGAAGAAAGAACTCAAGAAATTCGTCGAACAAGGGGAAGACGTCATGGACTGTGACGGGAAAGGCGCATAGATTGCTGTAAATCCCAGTATGATAGAGTCCAAATGAGCGAGGGGCGAAAGGGAGATGAAGCGAGGACAGATACTTGTTATCTACGATTTAGCTACACCCCGCCACTATTCTGAGCAGGTAATGAATAGCAGCATACCATTGTACGTGTGCCTCGCCATTGCAGTATACATCATTTAGCTGTTGTATGTACTGTGAGTTTATCATGCAGTACAAATTGTTATTTGTCTTTTATTGCGCTACAGCATACAGCTTCGTTCATGTTATTCATCATCATCGGCATAAATATGAGTACTAACTATACAAGTCCACGAGGCGTGTCAGTGACTAACCGGCGGGTGTCATCGTTGTCCGGCTTCTTCGCTCCCGCCGTCCATTTCCACGAATTTCAACTTCAGTCAGCTTGATGCTTCCTTTTCGAGCTTCTTTGGCCGCTTCCATTCATTCCTTGCGTAAGGGATATCCGACTATTGCCACCATTCACCAGTTACCAAATCATAATATCATTGTGCACCCACTAGAGACCCTATTACTACGTGAGAGGTTAATCGGTGCAATATGGCATCAAGAACAGAGATGGAATCCGACGATCTTCTCTCATTCGAAAAGAGCCTGTTCCTACCCAGAAATGCGACGCCGCGCCCATACATTTCTAGAACTGAACACAACTGTCACAGGTATAGGAGTGTGGTCATCAAGGGGCTATTTCTCTGCCTTCTCATATTATCTGCGATAGTTATCAGCGTCTCTCTAGGACTTTGGCCCCATTATTTGAATTCGCGGTCGGTACGCTTTGACCACTGGAGTGGTCACCAAAATGTTTTTTTGGAGTCTAGAATTTTGGCGAATATAGGACCAGGGATAGGCGCAAAGGAAGGGCTTGTAGTGGCCAGTCCTAGTAAGGGACATGGAAAAGAGCCAGACTACTACGTAAGGTATTTTTCACGCTAATCACCTGGTGCATACCAATACTGAGGGGTTCTTTCTTGATAGTATACCTGGACCCATGATTCTGCTCTAACCATTTCTACATTGATACCTCATTTGAGATTTGATTTAGCCGATATCAATAATACCACCGAACCGTGGGAGTTATACAGCGCCCTGTCTGACGTACTAAAGGAATATCTCTTTCGGGACTATATTGAAAGTCAAGCAGAGATACAAATAGGCAAAAACCCTTCTGGTGACTTGAAAAAAGGTGGCCTTAATGAACCAAAATTCCATGTCGACGGTACCCCCTTCACGGGGAATTGGGGAAGGCCTCAGAGGTAAGATTATGAGTTTCACACATGATATTTTATGTATAAGGTACCCTGGCCGACTCATAGCTTGTCCATACAGAGACGGTCCAGCACTTCGGGCCATTGCGGTGATGATTTATGCCAACTTCCTCCTTGACCGTGGATTTCCTTCAGACGTCAGCTACGTGCAGCAACGGATCTATGATCCCAGGCATCTCAAATCACCAGGGAGAGTCCTTAAGAACGATTTGGAAGAGGTAGCACACGGATGGTCAAAAGGCGGCTTTGATCTATGGGAAGAGGTGTAAGTGCAGGCAGCCAAAGAGAATGGTATAATTCTGTTGACATAGATTGGATAGTGATGGACATCACCTATTCACCCTTCTTGTTTCCCGTAAAGCCCTGTACGATGGTTCGACATTTGCGAAACGTCTCAACGATGTTGGAGCAGCGGATCATTACCTCGCCCAAGCTCATTCTATCACGCAGAAGCTTTCATCGTTTTGGGATTCCAAAAGAGGCTATTGGCTCTCAAGCTTGAGTGGTCGCGATTTTGAGCTTGTGCAGCTCAAGTCGGAATTTAACTTCACCAACGCATATCCAAGACGAGAATGGCTAGATTGTTCGATACCCCTGTCTATCATCCATGCTGGCTCCCACACACTTCAACCCAGCCATAATTTCTCTTTTCCGTTCTCTGCAACTGATCCCAGTGTCCTTTCGACCATACACCTTTATATCAAGTCTTTTGATGGACTTTACAGTATCAATGATGGCAAGCCTTGGTCAGATGGATGGGCGTTAGGGCGTTACAAGGAAGACGTATATGACGGTAAGGGCCAAAGTCAAGGGAATCCTTGGTTCATTTGCACTTTTTCTGTTGCGCATAGTCTGTACCTCGCCTACAAGGAGTTTCGTGAGGCAGGTGCCATTGTGATTGCCAACCAAACCGTTGCGTTTTGGGAAGATGTCGTTTCGATCTCATCTAAACCTCCTAAAGTTAGGGAGGGCGATGTTTGGACTGAAGGGGAAGACTGGCAATTTAAGGAGGGAATGAAATGTTTGAAAGACGTTGCAGGCAGGTTCATGGAAGTTGGCCAGCAAGTGGCGGCAGCGAACGGGGGAAGAATGAGCGAACAAATAGACAGGTAAGTGAAAACTCCACAGGAACGGGCAGACAATGACAAGGTCTTGGTCAATACAGAGACGATGGGCAATGTAGAGGGGCAAGGGATTTGACCTGGTCATACGCAAGCTTGTTGGATTTGATCAGAGTGAGATCGGATTTGGATTGATTTCTATTCATCAGCGACTCGTTGTATTATACTTGATTTTACCTATGACTTTTTTCTACATGACAATATTGGTGTTTGACTCCCCGTTGCCTCACAGCATGCGCATTACTTGAAGGTAAGAGTCACCATAATCCCGTTGCAGATACAATTGTACATCGAGAGTTCAAAAGGATTACGCTTGAAACAATAATCAATCCGCAATTTCAAGCACGTAGATGAATTTGGCAAGATGTAATATACCGGCCGAAATCTCTTCGGCTGTCGGTCGGATGAGAGTTTTGGGGAGCATAAACCCGTACTGATTCGATTTGTCAACGGACGTTGGATTCAAAAAGTGGAACAATCCACTTACTGTGCCGGTATCCCTAAGCTCCGCAGAGTATGACCACCTAATGTCTGTTACTCCATAGGCGTAATCGACCGAGTCACCAGGTGCCCTGTCAAATATACAGTCAGACTTTGTCAATTACTGATGACTTTGGTACGAACCTATAAGTCAGGTCGCACGCTTGGCCTGTTTCATAAGTTTCTCCATGGGCAGTTCTGATTGCTTTGGCAACTCCCAAACCGGCCTCCATGAGCATTTCTGCGTCGGCAGGGAAGTCATTACATGAATGGGCAAAGGGGAACATGACTGCCAAGTCACATCAGTAAGTTGATATGGGCAAATGGAAGCGACTTACAGAGCTGTCCATAACTATGTAAATCAACAAATGCCCTGACCCTCGTACCCCTTTCTGCTCCCTTGGCCAGCCATTCCCCGACAGCCTTGGTCTCATAGGCTTCAAATGCGGCCTTCCCTCGGTAACCTTCATTGCAAGGCTTCTCCTTCTTCTCCTTCTTCCATTTATACGCCCAGTTTGAGTTCAAGTCGATACCGACGCAAGACTTGTGGCCCACGGGTTGTCTGTTTTTCCTCCACATCCTATGGGATTGAGAGTAGACAAAGCCATCTGGATTTATTGTAGGGATAACTGAAAAAGTGAACTTGCTCAACATCAAAGCTGCTTCGGAAGACGGGGATGAGAGAGAGGTGAGAAGCAGGGAATGTAGAAAGTAAAGGGCAGATGAAGGTCCAACCCACTATCACACGATGGAGTTCATTAACCATCAAGAACAGCTCAAAAATCAGAGAGCGCACGTACCTCACGACCATGCTGCCCGCTTATGATGACAATCTCCTTTTGTAATTCCTCGTCTTCCTCCGTAACTCTGCTTCGTCGCCTTCGCTGGCTGTTATTGACATCCGACTCATTCCTCATGAGACGAGCACTCCATCCCCTGATAGGCCTTCCCTCCCAGGTCGTGCCGACGTCAAAGCTCCACACTTCAATGCCTTCCTTTCCATTAAAAGTCTCCACCAAGGCGTCACCAAATTGGTGAACATCCTTGAGAGTATGGTAGGAATCGTGGAAGGGTGTGGCGAGCGTTGTTAGATTGAAAGGGTCAATCTTGGGTTTTTTGTTCTTCTTTGATATTTGTAGAGGTTGTCCGTTTCGCAAAGATTGATCGGCATTAACTTCAAGGGAGGAATCGATGATGTCTGAGTAGTAGGAAGGAGTCGTAAAGTCGACGAGTGACTGAACATTGGTGATAAAAGGTTCGAACAGTGTGTCGGGGTGTAAAAGCTCTTGAAGGTCGTTCTTCTGTAGTTCGTTGAGGCGTATATCCAGGGAACGTGATGTTGTTCTCCATATGTCAAGTTGGAGATTCTACATACGATGTCAGATCGAACGAATGACAAGTGACGAGTGTTGTAAAGCACGAGGGATATGTACACACTTCAACAAGGTCCACAATATCCTCTATCCTCCGTATATCTTCCCCACCTAGTTTGACTCTCCATACTTGGTCACCATCGTATCTCTGTACAGGAGCAAAAGACTCGGAGGATGGGGAAGATGCCGAGAGTGGAAGTTGGATTGGGGCTTGGCGTTGCGGTGTTGCTATGACAGAGGCTGCGCACAGGAGGAGCACGCATGTGTGAGGAGATGTCCTCATACTTATGTGAGAAAAGGGAGGAGGGATAGGCGTAGATGTTGCGTTGAAAAAAATGGACGGAATAAGTTGCCGGCGAACAAGACGAGCGATGACGAAATCTCACACGAACGGGATGATTGCCACACCTGCGCGCGCAGCCCTAATCTTT